>NW_015552740.1:383864-391121 GCF_001515605.1 Sinocyclocheilus anshuiensis | reverse complement strand
ATCATGGATGGTCTTTGGGGTTTATGGCTTAAGAGACCCCTTTTAGCCTTTGACATTTGCATATAAATTACAGTCCTGGCCACAGATTATGCATTTATATGGGTGCTAAATTGCCAAATAATTCTCCCCACTATCAAGGAGATGCTAAGCAGTCCCCCACTATCATCTCCCCAACTGACTTCAAACAGTTTCCAAAGACAAGTAAATGAGCCCCCCGGTGCCAGGCACCGATAGGCCTGGCTGACCAGCAAACTACCACAGGCTCACATAACACACACACAAACACACACATAAAGACCTTTTCTTTATTTAGACAATAATTAATGAGTTACAAACATATCTGATATATGCATGTGTTGTTTGTACGTTTCCCTATTAGATTAGCTGAGTTACCACTCGTTATTTGTATTAGTTAAGCCCTAAACGCTGATATTCAGGTGTATGAATGTATCTCTGGTTTAATATATTCTAAATGTTTCTTTCTTGGTATCAATTATCTGCTCTTTATTCCTCAAACAATGATGTACAGTATGTGATTGTGAAGTGCATCATACGATTTGTACTATATTTTGGGTTAAAACTGCACCAATTCCAGACCGGCCATAAACATGCAAATGGGCCATAAAGGGAGACAAAGGAAACTTCTCCCGCTCAAAAATTCACGCCTGGTATTGGCTATTCCACCCAAAGTTGGGGGGTGAATAGAAACCCTCAAAAGGCATTAGCCCAAAATGATCTTGGCTCAAAACCCTCTTCTTTTTGGGACGACACACTAAGACTCTCAAGACTCTCCTCTTGAGTTTGTTTTTCGGCAGTTTTTATCTTCAAGTAACTTCGATTTGCTGTGGACTTTCCTATCTTCAGAAGAAGACAAAGAAAACTTCCAGCTCACTTCTAAGAGAACTCAAGAACCATTGTCTACCACATCAGGAATCTTGTTCAGCAATCGAAGCCAATGCAAGTAACCATTTACAACTATTTAGATGCGGGTTTAAGTTTGAGCCCCTTTTTAAGGTGATTTTTGATTCTTTGATGATTCTCATTAGGTTGTGGTTAATTGATGTGAAATACTGCCATTCTTTTACTTTTCTCTCTCTCATCCTTACTTTCCTTCATTCTGTATATATGTGTTGTGCTTAGTTTAGTTATATGTTAGATATAGTTTCATTTATTAAATTCCTTATATTCACAACTGATTGTCTCTGTGCGTTGCTCACGATTCGAAGTCACTGAATGTTTAATCCCTTGCTACATGCTAAATTACTGCTAGCACTGCATAAAGAAGGAAAGCTCCTTTCCTTGGCCAGGAAAATAATCTTTCCTTGAATTGATAAATGATTATGTTGTCTGCTCGGTGGACGGACAGATCAAATAATTGTAATATTGATTCTGCTACAGTTAATTCTAAGATCTAATCTAAATATTTATTATTAATCATAACCAGTTATAATTGGTCATAAATATTTCCCTTTTGAGCTGATTTACTACACATGCATCAAAGGGCATCCCAATTGCTTAATTTTACTGTTCAGAACTTCATTTGTATGACACTATTCCAGTCAATATACCTAGTAATTAACTGAACTTACAGTACAGTCTTATATGGGAGTTTGTTTAGACAGCCTGTCACCACTCTAGTTTTAATTTGGACTACTGAGCCATATTATACTAATTAGATGTGCTTAGACATGCTATATGAGTTCCTTTGTTGATCAATTGGCGAGTGAAGTCATTACAAGAACCTTGAGGCACAAGTGTCCAACAAGGTTTTTTTAAGGATACTTAAGGGACTAATCAGTAGTTCTAAATTCATGATGAAAGTGTGATAAAGTCTGTCCAACAAATCAAAACATTACATTGCTTACAGTACTAACTAACAGTGACCAACTAACAGTGTAGTTTCTAGCAGCCTCTCTGAGTTCTCAACTGCATGCCAACAATTTGTGATTTTTCTTAACACCTCATAGTGTTTGAAGCTTCTCTTTTAGTATTATTTTTTTTATTAAACTCAGTAGATTTGTGCATGTTATGGTTAGTGTTATTTTCATCATCATTTCATCATCATTATTTGTTCATTTTGTGTTGATTCAAACATTATGAAAGGATACATGTTTTATTTTGTATTTCTTTGTAAAATAAAGCTCAGGTACACTTTTTATCCCTTTAACCACTACACCTCTCTCTGGTTGACCTCAATTACAACGTTATATTATTTCAATGAAATCACTCATTCTGGTCATCAAAACGATAACTAATTTTTATTGAGAGCTAACAGCCGTAAGTGGATTTGAGAAATTGACTTTGTCGAATGTGAATGGTGAATGTATATTTAACCTTTCAATTAAGGTTAAAATTGTGATTGAAAGTTGAAGGGAACTGTCAAGCTGTAATCATTTGTTTAATTGCATTACATTTGATTATCAAGTCAAGTCAAGTCTGCTTTATTGTCAATTACACAAAAACACAACAGTCTCTTACAGTCCTCTGAGTTGAGCGTAGTAGTCGGATGTAGTCCAGTTTATTGTCCAAAGAGCGTACGTTAGCCAGTACGATGGTGGGGATAGCTGGCTTGTGTGGGTTAGCCGCTAGCCTAGCCCGGATACCTCCGCGCTTACCCCTCTTCTGCTTCCTCTCACGCCGCTTGTGGCGCCTCCGCTGTGGGCGAGATGCAGTAGTGGGGGTCGGTGATGGTGTGGGCCTCCGGAGCAGACCGAGATCCCGCAGCTCTTCGGCGTGCGAAGAGTTTAACTCTAAAAATGTGGTTCTGCCGACATTGAGCAGAAACTCACGACTGTATGCGCGCTTAGAGACAGATAGACGCGACGAATACGTACAAAAACACTGCGATTCACAAGACAAAAAACACGAAAACACCTTTCTGTCGGGAGAGAGAGAAGCCGCAGCGTGTGAACGCGCCGCCATCTTGAGGTTATTGCTGACAGAAATGCAAATGCTATGTAAGAAGATTAACTTTGTACTTAGAACAAATATGATTGGTTAGCAGAGCCTTCTAATAATTGTATTATTTGCCCTATTTGTTACGCATACACACATCTGTGTTAAACCCAGACTTAAATGTTTTGTATAAATGATATTTTTCTCCTCAGAACAACACTAGAGTGCTTAAACTCAATCATAATGAGCCACAAGCCTAAACTGACATACAGGGGCCAACATTTTTCACACACAATCAGAAGATCACTCATGAGACTCAGCATGAAGCATATCATAGTTCTATAAATAGCTTTGAGCTGGCAAGAAATGCCTATTTCAGTATTGCTGTAATTTATTTTCATCATTGTGAATCAGTAGTGAATCTTTTTTTTTCCTGTTAAAAGACCATGTTTACACCTGGTATTAACATCATTCTCAAATAATCCAATCACATGGTGACATTTAGGTGCCAACAGGATGCCAAACATTAAATCAAACTACATTTGAAGGTAGTTGGAAATGCACATGACCATATTTGCATTTGTAGAAGTGCTAATCTATGCTGCTGCCCCTGTTATTACTACTACTACTACTAATTGTTAATTAATTATCGTTAATTTAACATTATTCTTATTATTAGTCCAAATGTATGTGATTTGCATTTGTAGAAGTGCTAATGTGTGCTGCTAAAAATAATATTGTGCTAAAGGGGGTGTTGAATGCTTGAATCTGATCCATTATTTTTTCAGGGAATGCACAGCTAAAGTAGTTCCCTTTCAGTCGGTCACTCTCGACGTCACTGAATATGCGCTGTATCTGCTGCCTACTTATATTCACGCTGTGATCAGCGGCAGCTGGATGCAATAATCGCATGCCAATGTGCATTGGCTCGTTTAGTTTACACTCGAAGTAGATTGGTCTCTCTAAGCGAGATCCCAATTCGTCGGTGACGTCTCCGTTCCCTCCTTCAGGGAACGAGGGTTACCATACGTAACCGAGACGTTCCTGGCAGGTCTTGACCACATCACAGTTCAAAACCCACAGAAACACTGACCAAAACCAACATATAGATAACAAACAATAGGATAAAAATGGAAAAAAAAGAAACAAAAAGAAATTATCATCAACAGAATGTATGCTTGCTTTCTCCTGCACAGAAACATACGACTTTATCAATAAAATAGTACTGCAGCTTTGTGGCCACATTATTACCTCAGCTGTGCATTATTTTTAAAAAAATTCAACAGCCGTTGTCAAGTATTATTATTATTACTGTCATTAATTACTCACTCATAAGACCTTCATTCATCTTTGGAACACAAATTAAGATTTTTTTTTATTTTTTAATTAACAGCTTTCTGACCATGCAGAGACAACAATGCAACTGAAATGTTCCCAAGCACAGAAATGTAGTAAGGACATCGTTAAAATAGTCCATGTGACATCAGTGGTTCAACCGTAATTTCACAAAGCTACGAGAATACTTTTTTGTGCACAAATAAACAAAAATAACAACTTTATTCAACAATTTTTTTCTCTTCCATGTCAGTCTTTGACACGTTTACGAGAGTACCATGATGCATGCCTCTAAATAATTAGTGACGAAGTTTTCAATTTTGGGGAACTATCCCTTTACATAATAATAATAATAATATTAATAGTTGTTGTTTATTTATTTATTTGTTTGTTTGTTTGTTTGTTTGTTTATCAATATGCAGTTATACACTATAGTGAGACATGCAGTCACGATTTATGAAACCCTCCCATTGCAATCTGATCCCATTTGGTCACAGAGTACACATTCTAGATGCATGGTACTACCAAGTCTAAACAGCAGTATTTCTCAGCTGACCGCTTGTGATTGTATCACTTGAGATGGATGCTAATACCAGGTGCAAATACAACCTAAACAAATTCTGAAGAGACTTGGAGGGAAAATTCCGGTCTGGGACAGTTGAGAGACGGTAAAGTGACTGGAGAAGGATCACAACAACATGCGCACTACCCACTGCACCATGACTCTGACAAATCCTGTCATTTTTCAGCAGACTAAGCAAGCAGCTTGACTTTTTACACTCATTTATTTGACCTTATGTTCAGTGACACACCTGTCCGCTCAGGCATCATAACGTGACGATCGATGGGTTAGGGACACACAGGTAACTCTGCATACTACACTGAACAGTGTGACTAGATCATCGGTGAATAGGTGCACCTAGAAAATGGGATTCTGTACTGGTCGTGCCATGGTATCTGCCAGAAGGCTTAGCTTTGCTTATCTGCAGGTTGCACTGCATACGCAGAACACACAGTATGAGTTACACTTTCTACTCTCTCACCTCACTCACTTCAATTACAACTATGCGTGGAACAAGGTAGGGACCCAGCACCTATAGTGCCATGTGACTGGATGAAAGGACTGAATGCTAATCTTAAGCACAGCTATGTGAGAGCAAGTTTATTTTGATAAAAAAATGTGGCTTATATATATGAAGATTTAAGTTACAGAAAGTGCGAGCATATTTCAGCCAGATGTGTGTTATTAGAGGAATAAACATATTAAGTCAAATAAATGCAACCTAGAGCATTATTGAGCATGAACCTTTTTGTCAAACATTAAAAAATCTTATCCTTTGAATGGTAGTGTATATATGCTTTTTGGAGCTTTGTGGTAAAAAAAAAAAAAGGGTTAGGAGTAAATGGTGAAACAACCATTTGTGTGTGAGCTACGTATTCCTTTAGTGTTCAGTTAATAACTTTTCAAAAGGAGGAGTCGCCGCTTTTTGGCAGACTGCTTTGTTATCACTTTATAATTTTTTTATCTAAAGTAATTTATTAGCCGTTCTGCATCTTGCTGCTGGCCACCAGATCCTCTCAATCAAAGTCATTTGTGGATGGATGCTTGATGGCTTGGCACAGTTGAGGTTTTCTCTTCTATTCAGCATTCATTAGAAATATTAAACACTATTTGTTTGCCCTTGTTGGAATGTTTTTCTCCCTCTAAAACATTTGATTGGAAGGAACTCTTAAGATGTGGATCAGGCCAAATTTGTCTTCTCCTCCATTATCAACACCACAGGAGGGGGAAAATCAGGCCTTTACGATTCTTCTGTTAGAGATGAACTGAAGTCCAATTGATTTTATTGTGAAGACCGTCAGTGCTGAATTGTTTAGCAGTTCATTATCAGTTCATGCTGTAACTGTAATGTAACCATGTTACACCACATTAAATGTTATTCTCATTTTGACTTAATGCTGAACAGAGTACCTCCACAGTGACAGACTCTCTTTTAATGATTGAGCTTAAGAACATATTGTGCCTCATTCTTAAACACTGTCTGTTAGACTGTATAATGTCAGCATTGCTTTGATTTATTTAGAATAAATTAGAATGGTTACAGTCCTATTGTTGTTGTACAGTTGTATTTGTTGTTATGGCCTTGATGTATAACATCATGACTAACAGACACAAAAGATGACTAAAACACCTAAACCATAATTATTCATCTGGCAGTGGCAGTTGATAAATATTTGTTCTGTGTCATTGTGGGGATGTATGGATTTCTGTTGAGTTATTAATGTCTGGTGCCAGACTGAGCGAACTTGTAGGCTTTTGGTGATTATGTGCATTGTTCATAGGACATGAAGAGTTTCGATACAAATCAACACACTATGCTGAAATCCTTATTTATTTATTTGTTTGACCCTTGTTCTTCTTTAGAAATACATTCACATGCTAGTGTGTTTTCTCTCGCTCTTCCTATCTCTAATTTACTTTAATTATGTTCATAAAAGTAGACAGAAGTACACAAACATCACTTCTAAATAAGCATTTAAACATATTCCATCATATTATATGAACATTCATATTGTTTGTTTGTTTGTTTTTTCATCTGCAAATATGTGAGTTTCTGCAAAAGCACAACAGATGGAGTCACAATTTAGTATGTCCTTTTATGCCAGAAAATGAGCAAAGTGGCATTGGTAAAATTTACTCTCTTTCAATATTTAATATATTGGAAAATATGGATGAGTTTCTACACCTTAGTACTGTTCATCAGTTTTCTAGTTTTGAAAGGTGCCGGTTGATTAAAGTTGCATGATAACCTAAATTTATAGTAAAAAGGTTTCTTAAAAGTGCTAGTGCTAGTTTCTAGACAGAGTTGCTGCATCGTTGGGTGACAGATTGAAGGAATCGTGATAAAATGACTTCATAATATAATATAATAATAGAACTAACAGTAGGGATTCATTTTCTACATCAGAACCTTTTTAAATAGTGTAGGTCAATGTAAATTAATAAATATGCTATTGTTCATTGTT
>NW_015552740.1:340949-383786 GCF_001515605.1 Sinocyclocheilus anshuiensis | reverse complement strand
TTTTTTATATATATTAAATAATTGTAATTAAAAAAATATTACTATATGGAGAATTATTACAATGTAAATACATTTGATTGATTTTATTATAATATAAATATATTTAAATGTAATTTATTCTTATGATGGCACAGCTGTAGGTTCAACAAAGGTTCAGCAGCCATATTCCAATATTCAGTGTCATATGATTTTGAAAATGTTGAAATCAGAAATGTTGATTTGGTGCTCACAAAACATTTCTTATTAGTCAAAATTATTTGAATGTAAAGCTCAAAAGAAGAGCATTTATTTGAAATGGATATATTTTGTTACATTCTAAATGTCTTTGCTGAATAGTGCTGAATAACCCAGTTTTTAAAATGCTAATGATATCTAATGTTAACAAATTAATAAACTTTTTGTTATACATATATGCTTAAATCTGAAGTATATTTCTGTCAAAACAATTACTGTTTTGAGACGGGTTTCCCGATCACTTCCCCCTACCATTGCTTGATGAAATAGATGGTCCCACCCCCCAAAACCATATATTTTGCTTTATTAGGCTGTTTGGAATGTTGAAATGAACAACAGTGTTTTGATAGTGAGAGTCAGTCAGTGTATACACTCTCCTGGGAAATCAACCTACATATTAAGCTGACTCTATTTATCATCGAAAAATTACATATTTAATGCAAACACTAGTAAAACCATGCAGCTAATCATAAATATAAGCTACCCACACCTCAAAATGTCAGTGTCTGCAGAATTGTTCATTAAAAGTAGTTCCAAACAACTTAGTAGGGCAAATATGTCATCTCTGTTTATTTGTGTGTGTTTGTGTTAGGCCCAGATACAGCAAGACTCTTCCGTACCATTGTATACCAAAGTACCATTGTTCAGGCCAATCCTCTTTTTTGTTTTTTATTAGTTCTGCCACTGCCTCTCATTCACTAACCCCCTGGAGGCTTTTCTCCCTGCATATATGTGTCGAGGCGATAAGGGAATTGGCGATTTTGTTTATATCGCTAATTATATGATTCCACGGTTGCTGTTCGATGCGTATTGTTCTTGCTTCCTGGTAGCGCTCTGATCTGCTTGCTTCATCTGCTTCTATTTTCATCTACCTCCTCAATCACTCTTGACAGTTGGCCAACACTGAATGGTGACCCTTCCGCCGGTACCGGTACAGTTTTCTCCTTGGAGGGGTGGATGGTGTGCTTGCTCAGGAGACAGGAACAGCTGTGAAGAGCATGCTTTGCCTTCATTATCATTCATTCATTCATTTTTTTAACGTTATTTGCACGTTCTCCTTCGCATATGGAGCCGTGTGTTATTCCTGCTTAAGGAAATTAGGAAGCAATCCTTTATCTTTGACATAACTCCGAACACAAATGCAGTAATTGTCAGACTCTCATGCAGCGACAGAGTGAGAAAGAGGGAGGGAGAGATGGATGGATGGAGGGGGTGGAAAGAACTGTGAGAGGGAGGGCAAGCGTGTGTGTGCATATGTGCATATGTGCAAGCGTGTGAGAGAGAGAAAGAGAGCGAGTGCTATGTTCAATACGCAGAGCATCTAGACATTGTGCCGGGTGGGAGAAGAGACAATTAAATCCACAATCCAGAAAAAAAAAATAACTGACTCACGGATTAAACACTATAGGTTTGTACTCCTTTCCAGTCTCGATGTGGAGTGCGGATTGTGCGTGCAAGTCTGAAAGTTATCTAGGATGTGAGCTCTTGTGGAGGATGAGCTAAGGGATTCTTCGAGGTTTGGAGAGCGCAGCTGCTGCCTTCAGCCACTGACGGAAGGACCTTGCGCACGAGGAGGAGAGCTGCCTCCGTTTCGCTCTCTCTTTCTCTCTTTTTCCTTTCTCAGTCTCACAGAGACAGGCAGCATCCCTCAGCCCTGGTATTGAAAACAGAAGACGTTCAAGGCGAGAAAAAAGAATAACGGCGAAGAAAAGAACAGGATTATAAAAGCAGGGCGTAATCAAGGGAAATCTGAAGCAAGGGCAAAAAGAGTTGAAAATAGATTTGCATCTCAGGCTCTTGTGTTTGTTGTTTTGCGGGGCTAAACTGAAGAGATTTGGGTCGTGCATTGCTTTGCTTCAGCCAGCCTGTGGAGTATAGGATCACAAATAGCATTTTAAGGTAAGATGTTAGTCAAGTCCGATGTCTTGCATGTGCGACCAAGTGCAATTTAGGTTTGGCAGAGCTGATCAGTCTACTGCAACGACTGCTGAAAAGGAAAATGGGGGGGGGTGTAAGTCAGAGTTGTTTTTGTGAACTATTTACATAAATTGTTCTGCTTAATTAAAGTTGAAGGCTCCTGGAATGGATTGCCTTTTAATCAGTGCTTAGGTCTGGCGCTAAAACCGTGATTTATTCCTTCGCACCTTGGTGGATATTACTGGGATGTTGGGGGACAAAGGGGATAATTACAGTGCGAGACGCTCCTCATTTTGACAGGATCTCCCATTTGTCGGAAATAGAGGTGAGGGTTTGGGAGGAGGGGGTTAAAACCAGCTATATGTCATTTTGAGGGGAAATATTTAAATCTACACCTTAAGATGCTCTCGCAACTTTCAGAGTTGGTGGCTGACCGATTGTTGTCAGTTTTTTCTTTTCCTTGCGCACGACGTAATTACTTTTCCTGTCACTTCTCCCATGAGTTCAGCCGCGGCACCTTCGCATGAAGCAATTTAGTGGCCGTCTTGTGACCACGTTTGAGAAAGGAGGGGTGTGAAAATGCAAACAGAGATTGAAGGCGTGATGGAGGGGGTTTGACAGCCTCATATCTGTTCTGCTGCTTCACGCATCTGAGGCCAGATGGAGAGGGGACAGAATATTATTATTTTTTATTATTATTTATTTATTCCAGACTGAAGGACAGCCGTTTGGGTTTGGGCGTGAATGTCCCACAGCTCCGTTGAGGAGTGTGTGAGCGCTCCCCTGACGGTAGTGGACAAGTGGCCCCCTCCTTTGTAGGAGGGACTGAAATATTCATGATTGCATGCACACCCTGTCTGCCCTGAAATATTTAAAATAATTGAATGATAAATAACCCTGACTGTTGAAACTGGCCCCTCTGTTATCCTGTCCATAGTGCTGATTCTCTCCACTCGTGTTACCGGTACGCCCGTGACTTAGTCTGCAGATAGAAACCGATTAGGCGGTCTGTTAATGTGAGGAGTTTTCAGAGGAATGATCTGAATGTGAGAGAACAATTCTCATTATGTGTCCGTGTGAATGTTGGAGGAGAGAAAGACAGAGATTTTCTCTGTCCGAATGCTTTGGAAATGTGATGAATGAGCTGTCTTGTCAGTAATACATGGCTGAATTCAGTCGGATTGAGAGAGAAAAAGAAAAGCAGACGGGTGGAGAAAGAAAGCGAGAGTGTGATGATGATGTCTGTGTGTTCTGTCTTTGATGTTTTATTGAGCGCTAACTGGGCAGAGTCCTTGGGTCTGCTGGTTTATGTTTGAAGAGGGAGCTCTGAATTTGAGACTGCTGCTGCTTGATTTGCAGTTGCATTTCTTGTACACTCTCAATCATTGACGTGTAGAGTCTAAATTGGAATGTATAAAATCAGATTTTCCATATATATATATATATATTGATTTTTCCAAGTTGTCATTTAAACAATCCTTAAATGTGATTTTTCAAAACATACAGTGCAATGAATATATAAATGGTGTAATTGCTATGCGACAGCAGTAACGTAGTCTGCCTGCCTGCTGTTATGAAACAGGCCTTCGAGGGTCTTGAATGGAAATGAGAATGCACTGGCAGATGTAGTCACAGAAAAAGCCTTTCGCTGCATTGCCAGGATCACTTGTTCCCAGTCTAGCCAGATGCATCAACACACGTGACATCTGAGGAGGTTTGCCACTGCGTGAAGCTGAAGCTCAGCCATGCCTAAAGGTGCTCTCATGTCCATCTCGATAACTTTGTATAAATGTGTTGTTTGATGGTGGAAATGATGGGGTCATGGGATAACAGATGTCCTGTGAACCTGAAATTGGGAGGCAAGGTGACTGCGATGCACTTTGAACACACAAAGATGCTTTGATCATGTACTTGATTGATTTTCTTTCAAATATCATTTCAAGTCAAAGATGTGCCACTTCGCTCTGGAATTACACGGACTAATGAAAAGGTATTTCTTTTCAGTGCACTCTTAAACAAGCTTTGACGCTGACTACCATTAAAAACATAATGTCTCAGCTGCACTCCTGCGAGACCAGAACAACTTGATTTATGCAGGTAAATGCAGGTAAAAAAAACAGCTACTGCAAATCCAGCCTAAGGTGGTTTGCTGGTCTTATCCAGTTTAAGCTGGTTTAACTGGAGTTTAACTTGACCATGCCAAGCTGGTATTAGCTGGCCAGTAAGACTGGCTGTCAAATTCCCAAAACCCTGTAAACCATCAAAACATACAATCTTAGTCTGGCTTAATCTAATTTTGGCAGGGTGGACAACACATTGAGAGTGTGCATTCTTGTTATGCATGTGTACTGTGCAATCTTGTGTTATTTTCAGGGTAAAAACGTTAGATCAAAGTTTATATTATTCAGGCAAAGGTTCATAAATATGACTTTATTTTTACAATACAGTTTGGCAGATGTTTTTATTTA
Organism: Sinocyclocheilus anshuiensis; assembly: GCF_001515605.1. Taxonomy (NCBI): domain Eukaryota; kingdom Metazoa; phylum Chordata; class Actinopteri; order Cypriniformes; family Cyprinidae; genus Sinocyclocheilus; species Sinocyclocheilus anshuiensis. The sequence continues at coordinate 379,167 of NW_015552740.1, read as the reverse complement.
CAGCAACTTGCAGTATAATGCATGTCAGATTTATTTATTCCCTAGAAATCAAACTTGTGACCTTGACCTCTAACAATTAAACCAAAAGATACTCCAATTATAATAGCTAGAGTCAGAAAGAGACACCACTAAAGTGGCCTTTGTGGCAACACTGAAAATGGATGTTTGTGTTGTTACGTTCATTCCTGTAGCACAGAATAGTAGAGCATGGCGTTAACAACTCCAAAGTCATGGGTTTGATTCCCAGGGAATGGATGAAATTATACCTTAACAGTTTAGGATAAAAGCATCGGCATAGTTGTGAATGTAAATATTACGAATTGCATTCTGATATATTTCAGAATGCAAAAGTGTATGGTAGAGTTTGCGTAGCTAGAATCATTTTGTTTTTGCACACCAAAGTGGCCCTTGTGGCAACAATGAAAATGGATGTTTGTGTTGTTACGTTCATTCCTGTAGCACAAAACAGTAGAGCATGGCATTAACAACTCCAAGGTCATGGGTTCAATTCCCAATGGATGAAAGGATACCTTAACAGTTTAGGATAAAAGCATCGGCATAATTGTGAATGTAAATATTATGAATTTCATTCTGATATATTTCAGAATGCAAAAGCGCATGGTAGAGTTCGCCTAGCTATAAGCATTTGTTTTTGCATTTTCTAAGTGTTGTTTTGGGCTGAAGTTCATTACTTTGTACTTGAAACTGATGTATTGCCTTTGCCATGCAGTTTATAAAAAAAGCTCAGTTTCCACAGGAGGGGGCAACAAAAACATGTGAGTTACGTCAAAGGGAGACCAAAGAGGTTAAAAATACAATCCTTCATTAGTACAAGAGCTCTTGCTACCTGAAAGAGATGATTCAGCCTTTGACTGTCACTATATTTACAGCGAGTCCATTAAGAAATTAAGAAAAAAAATCAATGCTCATTGTTCTGACAACACTTGTTTTCCATATTTTGGAGACTGTGACCTTTAGTGGAGTGACTCTTACCTTCTCACAAGCGAGCTTAGATGACTCTGTCACAAGGCTTCAGATCATTAGTGCACATCAGGGTGATGTTATGTTGGCATGGTCACCACAAAAACAGTCATGCCTCCTCATTGCCGCCAGTCTAAATAACAGAACAATAAGCTCTGAATTGGGCACTGGTCCCATCTGCCATCTTTTAGTTGCTTGTTGATTTGATCCCTAAGGCAAGTGTAGACCACTGAATGACCGGAGAGATGTATTGCACGTAGACTAATTTTAGCAGGGATCTGGCACTGATGCACCTCTTTTGATTGCTACATTTACAGCCCTCTGTTTTCTGTCAACATAAACATATTTATCAATGTATTCATATAACACATCTGGATGGTATATACAGACAGATGGTAGCACTAATCCTCAAGGGTCCCTGAAGTCTGGTGGAAAACAAGCTGGCACTATGCACAGGACGTTAGTAAAGTTCTGCCAGATTTTGCAAACAAAGCATTTAAAAATAACATTAGATGATCTTCTTAATCAGGATTTTCATGACATACTGGTTAAACAGTGGTGGAGCTTAATTAAATCTGTTCATTTCAGTACCTTTAACATTAGAGGTTCTAAACTAGTGGGTGGCAGGCCATAGATAATATATGATTGCCACAGAAATGGCGACAGAAAATATTGTAAATGGAAAAAAGATAAATCTTAATTTAATGTATTAATTAGAGATGCAATTAATTATATATACAAATGAAATTAGTTTATGCATTAAACATTTTCAAATATTGGTAAAAATATTAATTCTGTCACAAACGCTTAATTTCAGGGGGCACTACCTAACTTGCTTGAACCGTATTCACGAATGCATTTTTATAAGGATCTGTCACCTATCAGTGTTTGTTTTTGATTTTCTCCTCTTTAGTGCATTGCGGTCAAAACTGTTTATATTTAGTTATATGACTTTTTAGCAAGGTTTGTACAGCACAGTTGTTAACTACTGTTGTTTTTATTGTGTTTTATAAATACATTTTGATTGATTGATTGATTGATTATTTTCTCTTTTGAATGGGTATGCATAGTTTTTGGAGGTGCAGTTTGTCTACATCCATTTAGAATGGTTCGATTTCACATGCTGGTGTTTCAGAAGGAAGGAAAACAAAAACTCATATTTTAAACTGGGGAGTGAGCTTTGGGGAGTAACCTTTGAAACGTTGCATATGTTTTGATTTTCCATTTCATGACCCATTTAATACATTGTAATATTTTGTTTTAAGGGTGTTACTTCTCTACATTAAACAATTTTGCTATGGTGTTGGGTCTCCTCTTGATGTCTCAGCTAAAATTTGGCCTGAAGCAAACCATTAAGAACTGCCATTTTAAATCACACAGATGCACTGTTTTTTAATGAGAAACCTCTCATGGATAAATTGTGCACTTCACTTCTCTTTCTTTTCCACATTTCTCACTGTTAGACCTGTATTGCCTCATGCTGTATAATGAAGACCTTAAGAAGTCAAAGAGTCTCAATTAAATGACACAGATAGAGTATGCCAAGTCTTCCAGGGTGTGTTCCAAACTGAAACATGTAGCCCGTAGCAATGGTAACTTAAGAGGATGTCTTCCATCCTATTTCAGCCCCAGCCCTGTGATGTGCGGGGCGCTTGGGGGAACGGATGGTGTGGTATGACAGGGCTTGATGGTTGTTACACAGCCTGAGAAGAATGTACTGAAGGGTATAGGGCAATGTCAGCAGGTGCTCATGGGAGCGAATGGACGCCACTGGCTCTGGAGGGACGGATTAGGACCGATAGTGGCTGACAGTGACCCTCACACTCATGTTACCTTTGCAGTCAACCTTCCATGGAGCTGGTGGACACGGGCCACCTCAAGCTAAAGTAGTGCTGAGTTTTTGAGTCTGGGTTGACATCAAGCATTAGCCAGGATCATATGGGTGATGTGATGGAGAAGAACGGAACAATTAGACTGTATTTTAGCTGTAAGTGAGGAGAGAAGGGGAGAGAATCTAAGAAGGAGGTCAGTCTGCCTCAGGTTCGCCCATGAAGAGAGGCTTCTCGTCTGACCTTCACCTAAGGTCCTTTGCCTCCGGTATCATTCTGAAGCAATGTTTCAGAGTTTCTGTGCTGTGTTAGGTGACACTATTGCTATTAGGAAGAGAACAAGAAGAAATGCAGGCATAGTGCAGTTCTTCCTTCACAATCTTGGAGCTCTACATCTCTTGTTAAAGGAATATTACAGGCTCAATTAAGCTCAGTTTACTGCAATTGTGGAGTAATGTTGATTGACTGACCCACACACACACACACACACACCTTAAAAAAAATCAAGTTTGAAATATGTCAGTGGGTACAATTTTTTGAGAATTTAAAAGCATACTGTAAATGTTAAAGCTTATTTAAAAGTGCTAATTTGACTCTTCTATTAAAACATCGACTTAAGTTGTTCTCCATATTTTTTATGATTATTTTAGGGTTTAAGGCTTTGTTGTCTTGGCAGCAAAGTTGTAAATTTGGATAGGTTTATACAATTGTGTGGCTATACTATTGAAATAGTGACTATTTTAATGTTTACAGATTGATCCCATTCACTTCCATTTGGAGTACTTCACTATAAACCACATTTGGTTTTTCTTTGTCCAGAAAAGATATTCTAAAACAAATATATAATAAAGATATTAAAAGATGTATTGAACCTGGACTGTTCCCTTAAACATACACTGTGTGATTTAACATAGATAATTTCATGCTCTAAATATCTAAACTTGTTTTCTCCAAGCAGATAATCAGAACATGTTTTGTTAATGCTATGTTGGAAGGTAGGCGAGGATGCAAACAGACACGGCTGTCTACACCTTCACTGACTTGATAATTACATTTCTATCATACATTGATTCAGAGAGAGAGAGATTCTCATGGCAGATGCACATTCAGGATGCTTGTAACAAGGGCCCAAAATGTAATTAGCTGAAAATGGACCATAAAGCAGCACCCCTCCATGCTTAGATGTAATGTTGGCTAATATGCCTAAACTCATCCAATTAACCAATCCATAATGATGTTGTTTGCGATACCCGATGCATTTCATTAATAGGGAAGTAATTATTGACACTAATCATTTGAAACAAATGATGGCAATTGGGACCTTGACATGGTCATTCTCCTGTTGGGCTGAAAGCATAGTACTATAGGCATGTGAAATTGCCAAGCCGAATACCATTTTATAAAATAGAAATTCTACCAAATAATTGTAAAACAAATAGCTTGTTGACTGAAATTATATTTTAATACCTTATTTTAAAAATTATGTATATATATATATATATATATATAGAGAGAGAGAGAGAGAGAGAGAGAGAGAGATTGTAGCTTTATTTTGCATAATGTTTGTAGTAAAAAATAGTGATTTAATGAATTATAGAATTAATAATACCTATTTGCTCTATGTAATTTTTACATCTTGGTTTTGACACTTTCTGTTTAAACCAAGCTCACATTCAGTTTTATTAGTTTACCGATAATTTATTTAACATAACTTATATGGTACTGATATATAAAAAGACAATTGCTTTTATATATATACAGTGGGTACGGAAAGTATTCAGACATTATGGAGGCCACTGTGCTCTTAGGAACCTTAAGTGCAGCAGAAATTTTTTTGTAACCTTGGCCAGATCTGTGCCTTGCCACAATTCTGTCTCTGAGCTCTTCAGGCAGTTCCTTTGACCTCATGATTCTCATTTGCTCTGACATGCACTGTGAGCTGTAAGGTCTTATATAGACAGGTGTGTGGCTTTCCTAATCAAGTCCAATCAGTATAATCAAACACAGCTGGACTCAAATGAAGGTGTAGAACCATCTCAAGGATGATCAGAAGAAATGGACAGCACCTGAGTTAAATATATGAGTGTCACAGCAAAGGGTCTGAATACTTAGGAGCATGTGATATTTCAGTTTTTCTTTTTTAATAAATCTGCAAAAATGTCAACAATTCTGTGTTTTTCTGTCAATATGGGGTGCTGTGTGTACATTAATGAGGAAAAAAAATTAACTTAAATGATTTTAGCAAATGGCTGCAATATAACAAAGAGTGAAAAATCTAAGGGGGTCTGAATACTTTCCGTACCCACTGTATATATATATATATATATATAGTGATACTACACTATGTACAGTACAGTGATACTTCCAGTCACATTTTCCGTGTTTGTTCTATATCTGAACATGTTGAACGGTGTTGAATTAGCAGGGAGTATTACAATTCTTATTAATAACTACAAATGTAATTAAATTCCATAAGCATGCAAGGGGCAAAGATGTATACAACGTGGGCATTTCAGTTCTGCAGAAATCAACCGAGCTTTTTGTGGCGCTGTGTGTGCAGATCCGGTGTGGGCTTGGTCAGTGGTTTTGTTTGTATCAGCTGTTCTGGAGTAGCTTGATGACCGTTCTCTCTCTCTTCACCTGCGCCTTCACTGCTGTCGGTGAGTGTTTTATTTAGGTTATTGACTGGCTTGTTCTTCAGAGGCTAGAAAACTGCTGCATGTGTTCTATTAGGGCACAAGGCTCATCCATATAGTTAAAAATTTAAGCTGAGACATGGCATAGACTAATTGACTAGTCTGGGGATATTAAGTCTTACTCAGCAGAGAGGATTAAGGTGTGGTTACAAATACGGTTTACTGGTGCTAATACAGTAAAGGAGCAGAGTGTATATATTCATATTGCGTGTATTTAGTGTATATATTGTGTGTTTGCTACCTTGTAAGAATAGTGTCAAGCTTTTAAAACTTAAATTCAATTGAATCCTTTCAATCAACAAGTCTTTCCCTTATCTATTCAGTTATGCACAGTGCAGAGTTCACGTAGGCACTTCAGACGGCACGTTCTACTGAGAGTTGTTTAACTAGGGACAAGAGAGGGTGTGTTAAACTTGAAAAATGGCTTGTTGTTGAGAGAAAGCTTTCCTGAGGGAGGTCGTGAAGATGTCACTCCATTCCAGCTCAAGCACTTCCTTCAGAAACACTTATGTTAATGTTTGCCAACCTTGGATTTGAGTTTGTTATTCATACCAAGAGGTGCATCAGATCAAAAATGTTTCGGATGAATGGAGCAAAATTGGCAGCTGGCAAACCCACATTAGTCCATACGGAACATACAAACCGCAGACATCAGTGGGATGCAACAGTGTACTGCATTATCAAAGTGCACTGGCTTTTTCATGATGGAGCATCCTTGCTGTGTTTTAACTTGCTGGATTGCATGTGCTCTCGATGTTAATACGCCGTTCGAGAGGCTTGGGAACAAAGCCACAGCATCTAAATGATGACCTTTACCTCAGCTCAAACAAGCAGTGCTCCCATTGTCAACATGTGTAATTTCTACCCTTGGATGCCAGCACAGCATGGAATTATAAATCAATGAGGCTGCATTACTCAGGATCCCTGGGCCCCTGGGTCTAGCTGAGGATAGAATACTAGGCGGTGGGGGTCGGACGGAAGAGGATGTGGGGGAATATGGCAGGGAGAGACTTGCTGGGGATGCCGCTGTTCTGTCCTGCTCACAAAGCTGCGGTCCGCCACTGGTATAGGCATCCAGAAGGGAGCAGAGGAAGAAAGAAGCTCATATTGAACTCTTACAGAAAGAGAACGTGTGTGTGTATGGCCATAAGTGTGTGTGTGTGTGTGTGTGTGTGTGTGTGTGTGTGTGTATTTGCAATATGCTAAATTTTAATAATATATCAGCTTCTTGTCCTCCAAACTAATTTTCCAGTCAGCCATAGCTGTGTATTCTGATAATAATTTTTGGCAACAAATATATTGCAAGAATTGTATTTTACATTTTACCAGTGACAGATTTATTTTGGAGGGCTCTTTGTTTGCTGTCTTTCACATCACAGCTCAGGTGATTGGTTCAGAAACCCTGAGCAAAGATAGCAACTATCTACAGAGGCAGAGCCGCTTAGATAAATGGGTATGCTAATGGATGGGTTATTTCCAAGAATTATATTGTAGACCTCCTGACCATAGGCACCGATTCACGGAAAAACACGAGAGTCCCCGTTCATTTTAACCAATAACAAATGGATTGCTGCTTGTACGACTTTATTCTCGTTTTCATAGTTCATTTTAGGGCTGCACGATTAATCGCATGCGATATTTAATGCGCATCTTGTCAGTAAAGCCGGTTCTGTAATCAGCGGTAAATCTCCATCACCTGCGGGCAGAACCGGCTTTCTGACAAGATGCGCATTAAATATCGCATGCGATTTATCGTGCAGCCCTAGTTCATTTGAAGCAGTTTTTGGCATTATTTTAATGGAAAATGTCAAGAGTGCATTATTGTAATTCGAGAGGGTGCCAGCATGAATCTCTCGGCTTGCAGTGGGCTTGCTCTCCCATATATATATATATATATATATGGTGATCATGGCTTTGCGCTCCTCAGATAATACATGTGCGCCCTCAAACTTTGTCCTGTGTATGTGCAAATAAGTGCTTATTGTAAACAGGTATTTATTAAATTATTTTATTTAGTGACGCGCAACCCTCATAGAATGAATGTGTGTATTATTTGGTTACTAAATAACGTATTTGCAGTCCGTGCGTTTCACTTCGCAAGATACATTTTGTGTAGTAAATTTATCATACGCACCATCCAATGGAGTATAATCTAGAAAAAAAAAAAAATATATAAAAATAACACCCAGTATAGCCTAATTAATAACTGAGTAATGAGAATGAAATATTAGATAATATTAAATTTGTTGCGTATGTGTATGATAACTTAGCCAAAATGTGTTTTATATACTACTACTACTAATAATAATAATAATAATAAACTTTTGGCAGGTGGGTGGGCGGGGGTTGAGCACCCACCGGCAGAAACATAAATCGGCGGCTATGCTCCTGACAAACAGCAATAGACATTAGAGAACCAAGAAACGTCCATCATATCATTATTTTTTAAATGAATGAATGAACACACTTCTATGTTTGTTGTCATCTTACACTGTCAGGACAAAAAAAAGTGCAAATACCTTCAAAGCTACACCTTTCTACCTTATCTAATCCTAAAGAGTGCATGTAAATATCTAAATGCTATATGCACCTTTATGTGGATATATTGTGATATACCCATTAAAAAAAAATGTTCTTGCACATTTCTTTTCATGAGAGTGTATATAAACACCTAAGAAACATTCAGCCATACCCTCTCTGCAGATGACAGCAGGAGAACATCTTAGACCAGGTGGTTGGATACTTAAAACTGCTTGACTTTAATGCATGTGGTATTCAATCAAAGCTGCTGAATGTATAAGGTTAAGGAAAATCAAATGAGAACATTGCTTGGAGCCAGATTTATCTATGTCTCTCTTTTTCTTTTTCTTTTTCTTTTTTGACACTTTTAGTCAAATTATCTCCTGACAGACGGTACATGCTGTATTGAGATAAACTATTTAGAAAGACTTAAGGTGCAGTCACAATGACTGTTGCTTGGCAAAAATTATGCAGGCAAAATCCAGTCATTCAAATGGGAATCTGTGCAATTGTGACTTTCACATGAACATGGAAAAGTTCCCCACACAGATTTCAGTTTCGCAGTTGGTCAGGTGAATTTGCCACACTGACCAGCAGAAAGTTGTTTGGTTTGAAAGTAACTTCTCTGTGAACAGTGTTTGCACACAAGTTTTGCTAGCCCATATGGCGAGTAATTATATGAACAACTTCCGTCTTAAACAAAAATAAGCCACAGTCATGCTTGCACAAATTAACTTACATTCTCTTTTTGGCAGTGAAACTAGCTCAGCAGCTTACTCATTTAGATTTGATAGCCTCTAAGATAACTAGAAATTTGATCATTATTATTATTATTTTATTTTTTTTTTTACTTTTTTTTTACTTTTTACATATTAGCTGTTTTCCGTAATTGTTATATTTTGTGTTGTCAGTGTTTTCTTCTTTTTCCCAACGCTTTTTACTTACCACCTTTTTACTACCTTTCCAACAGAATTGTTTTCCATTTTAACACCATTTAACCTCATGCACTTTAAAAGTATTTTTGTTACTCTGTAAAACAATTAGTTTAAATATTTCAAGTGCAAAGTCTAACTTGCCCTTGAATATTTATCTCGCCAACTGCAGCCAAATTCTGAGTCATCCTGACTCATACCATCAGTTGCACATACTTACTGGCTGTGCTCCAGTACTGCAGACGCTGTGCAGAACACTTCCTTACTGTATCTGTAAGAACAGAGCTGAAAATATCCCAATCTCCCACCTGGGACCGCAAAGTGCATCAAGCTGCATTTGGCGGATGCTGGAATGGTCCTATATAGTTCCCGAAGGCACCTGTCACTGATCTATGTGAAAATACGGTGCTATCAGTGCACAGTGAAATATGACTAAACAAAGTGAGGCCCCATCCATTACTCCCTGAGAGCATCCTGCATGCTGCATATTTGATATAAATATATTTTCTTTAAATAACGTGCATTCCCCAACAGGAATTAGCCTCAGCATTTCTCTAGAATATGAGGTGTACCTAAGTTCTGGCAGTCAAATGCCCACTGAGACTCCACTGTCGGCCTCTAAAGAGACCATAAATTATTAATTTCTTCAATGTGCCCACCCTCAGATCAATGGGAACTCAAAAACCATTTACAAAGGCATTTGGCTTTAGGCCATATTTGATCACTTCCTAGTCGCACTCTCTCTCTTTTTTGTCCCAGCCCAAGGAGACTTCATTATCTCCAACTGTTTGTATGCTATTGTTGAAAGAACAAGAGTGAGGCATTTGAAAAGTGGGGAAAGGGTGGAAAAATCTTTGATGAGACATGAATCTAGACAGATGTTGGTACAAGCTTGTTAGGAGGACTGGAGAGTGATAGAGGGAAATGGAAACAGAGAGAGAGAGCGCTTCGGATTAAGTATTCGTCTTCTGTGTGGGAGCTTGCCAGAAAGTCATGTATGACAATACGAGCAGCCTGCACCCTGATCATATTAGATGGGGCTTAAAAGATGCGGTGAAGTGATCAAGCCTTTGCTTTTCCACTGCTGCATTTGGCACATTGACTGGTGACATCACATCTGTTGTGACTTACCTGAGCAGGCTAGGAAGAACTGGGTAAATCTCACAAAAACAAGTCCAGGTCACGCCCACCCCCTAAAATCAAAAGAAACTTGAATGTGCATAAAGGAAACTAAAGCCTATTTTTAACACCATTAAAATGTTGTTTGCATCGTGACATTATTTTCATGACAATTAAGCACATTTTTTCCCCTAAATCCTCATTACCAGTTCAATTTTTGAAAATGTCTCCGGAGATGCCGCCGTTCTGTTTCATTTTGCTTATTGAATGCAAGAATGTGTCCTTTGTGAATGGCTCCTTGTAGAGAAGAATAATGTAGTCTGATGCAGTGTTTTGAATTTTGCATAAATTAAATCTGTTGGTACAACAGATACTATCACATATATTTTGAATGTATTTAAATAATTTATTGCATAGTATGTGATTAATAGTAGTAGTAGTTATTTTTTTTATTATTTATTATCTGTTCTTCTTCTTAATATGTGTTTAATTGTCATGAAATCAAGGTCACAATGCAAACAAATATAATGGTCCTAAAATAGGTTTAATTTCCTTAAAGTAAAATGTCATTTCATATTTTTCTTTTGATTTGTGGTAAAATGTTACCCGGAGATGCTCTTGACATGTTTCGTGAGATTCACCCAAGTGTGAACTTTGACACTCTTTCTCCAGGCATAACGTATGCTTTTAACTTCTTAAAAGTCAGTTAGTCAGCATTCTCTGAAAGCCCAGATGATTGTGTTTTGTATTCAGCTGCAGTGATTGAGATTGACTGTGAAATAAGAACCGTGCCACCCCACACTGTTCCCATACAAGTGAACAATGGGGAAATATATGTTTCAAATGTCATTTGGGAAAATGGTGCAGTTTGGCCAAGGTAAACTTAAGCTAACAGCAGGGCCATTCTTCGCAGGGAAAAGCACAGATTTCTGTTCTCGCACGCAGTCCTGGGCTGCTTCCTCCTCATTCTTCGCAGCCCCAGATGGCCAGGGCAGACGCCCAAGACTCACCCAGGAAAAGAAGACTCATCCTAACTCTGCTGCTTTTTTGGAAGGGGCCAAGCAGGCCTTCTCTCATTTGGCAAAGTGAGGAGGCGCTGCTGATTGGCACGGCCAAGTCCAACTGCGACTGGAATTGATGGGTGTGGTTGAAGGGCAAGATGGTGCAGCTAAATTTAGATCAAAAGATTCTCTGTCACCACATGTGGCAAAGAGAGACGAGTCAGCTCGGTGTCGTTCTGCAGAATTAGCATAATTAGACAATGGATCTGGCAGAATCCTCATAGAGGAGGTGAATATGTGTCATTATTTACTTTAAAGCCTTCAGATTTTCATATACACTGCAGTGTTTTTAGGCATCACCATTTAAGGTTGTTTGCAGATGCCAATTAAAAACAGCATCAACATAGTGTATGTTGCTGCTGCTGACAAAATATTCAAATTAGACGTTTAAAAATAATAATTGTGGAACTTTCGCCAACAGAGGCTTAATGGCCTGAGCTGGGGTTTTGTGGTTGGCGCATACATTGAGCTGTGGTGCTTAAGTGGTTGATGCAAATCTGGCTCACATCATTTTCTGCATTATTGCATTTGTCTAATTGTATAAGTCAAGGTGGCATAAATGCTAAAGTGATAAATAAATAAACTGTCAGAAAAAAAATATGTTGACTGGTTACTGAATATGTTCATTGACTAAATACAATGTGATCTGACTGTTAATTGTATGTAAATATACTTAAACGTTGGTTCTGGCACACATATGCATATGTTTTATATGCTGTCAGTACATCCATATTGCACATTTTAGCATATATTCTGTATATCCAAATGTCTGAAACTGTATATGTAAACATTATTTCAGAGTACCGATGAATAATAATGAGATCAAGCTGCGAAATATGCTAATTATTCAACATGCGTTTTTATTTGTATTGTCTTAAGACAAGTGCCACCTGGCAAAAACAAACAAACAAACAAACAAACATTGTATGACTTGCAGATAGACGTATACAGTATATATATATATATATATATATATATATATACACACACACACACACAAAAATGTGTACTATGTGTTAATCAGGCTGTTAAATGTGCTAATTATTCTTTTTATTTTTCCTTTTTGTGACAATTGAGCTCATATTTTCCCCTAAATCCTCATTACCAGTTCAACTTAAAAAATGTCTGTTGAGATAATGCCATTCTGTTCCATTTTGCTGATTTAATGCATGAATGTGTCCTTTGTGAATGGTTTCTTGTAGAGAAAAATAATGCAATGTTTTGAATGTTGCATCAATTAAATCTGCCAGTACAGCAAGTAATTATAACTAATATGTAATTTTAATTAATTTAAATATTTTATTGCATTTTTTTCACTTCAATAATTAGAATGTGATGATGATAATTATTATTATTATTAGTAGTAGTATTTTTTATTTTATTATTATTATTATTTTAAAAATTTGTTGGTAAAATGTGTTTAATTGTCATGAAAGCAAGGTCACAATGCAAAACAATGTAATGGTCCTAAAAATAGGCTTCATTTCCTTAAAGTGAAATGTAATTTCTTATTTTTCTTTTGATGTGTGGTGAAATGTTACCTGGAGATGCTCTTTACATGTTTCGTGAGATTCACCCAAGTGTGAACTTTGATACTCTTACTCTAGGCATAATTTACACTTTTAACTTCTTAAAAGTCAGTTAGTCAGCATTCTCTGAAAGCCCAGATGATTGTGTTTTGTATTCAGCTGCAGTGATTGAGATTGACTGTGAAATAAGAACCGTGCCACCCCACACTGTTCCCATACAAGTGAACAATGGGGAAATATATGTTTCAAATGTCATTTGGGAAAATGGTGCAGTTTGGCCAAGGTAAACTTAAGCTAACAGCAGGGCCATTCTTCGCAGGGAAAAGCACAGATTTCTGTTCTCGCACGCAGTCCTGGGCTGCTTCCTCCTCATTCTTCGCAGCCCCAGATGGCCAGGGCAGACGCCCAAGACTCACCCAGGAAAAGAAGACTCATCCTAACTCTGCTGCTTTTTTGGAAGGGGCCAAGCAGGCCTTCTCTCATTTGGCAAAGTGAGGAGGCGCTGCTGATTGGCACGGCCAAGTCCAACTGCGACTGGAATTGATGGGTGTGGTTGAAGGGCAAGATGGTGCAGCTAAATTTAGATCAAAAGATTCTCTGTCACCACATGTGGCAAAGAGAGACGAGTCAGCTCGGTGTCGTTCTGCAGAATTAGCATAATTAGACAATGGATCTGGCAGAATCCTCATAGAGGAGGTGAATATGTGTCATTATTTACTTTAAAGCCTTCAGATTTTCATATACACTGCAGTGTTTTTAGGCATCACCATTTAAGGTTGTTTGCAGATGCCAATTAAAAACAGCATCAACATAGTGTATGTTGCTGCTGCTGACAAAATATTCAAATTAGACGTTTAAAAATAATAATTGTGGAACTTTCGCCAACAGAGGCTTAATGGCCTGAGCTGGGGTTTTGTGGTTGGCGCATACATTGAGCTGTGGTGCTTAAGTGGTTGATGCAAATCTGGCTCACATCATTTTCTGCATTATTGCATTTGTCTAATTGTATAAGTCAAGGTGGCATAAATGCTAAAGTGATAAATAAATAAACTGTCAGAAAAAAAATATGTTGACTGGTTACTGAATATGTTAATACAATGTATACAATGTGATCTGACTGTTAATTGTATGTAAATATACTTAAACGTTGGTTCTGGCACAATGTTTTATATGTTTTATATGCTGTCAGTACATCCATATTGCACATTTTAGCATATATTCTGTATATCCAAATGTCTGAAACTGTATATGTAAACATTATTTCAGAGTACCGATGAATAATAATGAGATCAAGCTGCGAAATATGCTAATTATTCAACATGCGTTTTTATTTGTATTGTCTTAAGACAAGTGCCACCGTATACTGTATATATATATATATATATATATATATATATATACACACACACACACACAAAAATGTGTACTATGTGTTAATCAGGCTGTTAAATGTGCTAATTATTCTTTTTATTTTTCCTTTTTGTATGGTCTTATGACAAGTGCCACCTGGAAATGTTTATGCTTCTTTTTATATATTTAAAAATCTCTCTCTCTCTCTCTCTCTCTCTCTCTCTCTCTCTCAAATTTCTGTCTCATCAACCAATAGTTTTAAGAAGTATTTATGCACAAGATCTGTGAATGCACAGCTGTTTGGGGTTGGATCTTTCAGATTAATATTGGGGAGGCCAAGTGAGCAGTCACCCAGGGAGGTGAATTAGGAGGCAAAAAAAGGTTAAATTTGCTGCCTCATTAGGAGGGGAAGGGATGGGGTGTTCGCCATGGTTAATTGAAGCATCAAGCTCTTGGAACGTGTCTCCCCCCGTCTGTCATTCAGCAGGATGAGGATAAAAAAACCCTAGTGTTATCGAATGAGCTTTCATTGAGAGATTCTGGCAGACTTTTAGCCTGACTTCAGACAGGCCAAGAGGAATCACCTCCTCTGTCATGCCAGGAAAGATTCATGACAGAAGCTTTATTTTTCCCTGCAGTAACGAATGTCTAGGTTTAGGCCAACCTAAATTTCAACGGCCCTGACCCCAGGTTTTATGTTTCTTGTTTGAAATGTGTTCTCCTTGGTTGGCAGAGGCCCAAGCACCACCAGCATATGCTAAGGTCAGGTAACCTTGCACGTACCCATGTGATGGAGGAGGAAAGGGGAAAAAATGCTTTCATTAGCTGCGAACTAGGTCACATTGAGAGCCGAGCAGAGATGGAGGAGAAGATATGGAAGAAGACAGGAAATGCTCTCAGTTCAAAAACAGCATCATAATGACCTTCATATTTTTATCTTCTTTTGTGTTCCACAGAAGAATGTATGTCATACAGGTTTGCAACGATATGAGGGTGAGTAAATGACTGAAATTTAATCTATGGGTAAACTATCGCTTTAATTAATAAAGATGCGTGATAGGTTCTTCCTTAAAAATGATTGATTTAACAGTCTGCTTAGACTTTAAAAAAGCAGCTTGAGTAAATATTTCAAAGCAAATTCATCTTGAAACAAAATGGCTGAAATCAAATAGAGTGATGGATAATACGTCTGAGCTTGAAGCCTTTGTTCACACTGCACACAAATTCAATTTGGTTTTCAAATCAGATTTGTACTACCGACTGCCTGCACTGTCATTTTGCAAGAGATGAAATCAGATCTGTTTGTTCAGACTGCGTACTGTATGTAGTCAATATCTAGTGCTTCTACATCTGTTGGTATAATAATGATGTAAGTGTCAGCAAGAGACTTTCTCATACAACAGTTGAGAGCTGTCAATGTGGAATTTTTGCCTCTGTTTATGACTATCTTCTCGTTGCTGTTCTGATCTTACAAGGCACATGAGAAAACGTATGAGACTGAAGCATTTTACCCATTCATGCATATACTGTCCATAACCACTGACACATCCACTCATTTACATTTTACTACATAGCGAATGTTGCAGAGTTTACTGTGACCTGAGTAAGCGAAAACACATGTATGTTGCACACTTTGTATGACACTGCATGCATCACATCCTGAATGAAAACCAACTACCTGCAATCTAATTTGACCTTTCAAACTTTGTCTGACTTTGTCTTCTAAAAAAAAAATATTTTTGCAGTAAATGCATTTCAAACCACATAATGATCAGATTGTTAAACATATATTTAGACTACTCAGCAAATCTATATTGTCAGATACTGTAAACAAAAAAAAAAAAAAATCAGATTTTTCTGAATCTTAAGTGCCTGAATTAAAAATTCTAATATCTATTACTGTGAAATTCACTTATTAGATGCAGTTTTCTTGTATTTATATTTTATTTATAAAATTTATGTTTTTATTCAGTTATTAGCATTATTATTATATTTTATTTTCAGTTAAACATCCTGCAGATCCATTAAACATGATTTTTAGGAAATTATTTGTTAAATGCTAAAATTACACTATTTACAAATAAATGCATATTTATATATTTAAATATGTAATTTAAACATGTTATATTTACAATATTTAAATATATAAACTTTTTTGCATACTGTATGTGGCCTTGGTAATCTAAGAATAATTGAAAGTTATCAGATTCGTTTGCATTAAGCATAATTTTTCATTGGGATATTAAATAAAATGGTTTTTTTTATTAATAAATGTATTATTAATATTAATGAAATATATACTTTTTTAATTATTTAAAATTATTTAATTTTATTTTCACTTCTACACTTTTACATTGTTTGTATTGCACTTCCTTCAAAACAGTCATCATATTTGGAAATGTACTGTATTAGGCAATGCATATTTTTTTAGTTACTTTTAGTGCTATAACAGACTAGTAGTATGTGGTTATAAACAGAGATAGTTATTTTTTAATCATTATTTTTTTGTGTAAGATATATAGTAGAGGTGATCCATAATTGTCAAAACTGTTGTGATATACTGTACTTGATCTGCAAACTCTGCAGCTTAATTTGGAGAGTAACCTTGACTCACAGATATAGTGGAAGCCGTCAGGAGTGGATGTTCCATGCTTAGCTTTATCGGTGGCTGAGGCACACACCTAAGACGACAGACCATGCAGTCCACAGAATCCCACTCCTTATCTCTCCCTGTGCTGATAAGACTTACGGTTACCTTGGCTCTCTCACAGGTATTTAGTCCTCCGACGAAGCTTTTATTGAACAAAGACATTCGTTACAAAAGAATCCAAAATAGAATACAAAAAAATAAAAAAAAATGTAGGCTATCTTTGTCCTGAACAATAGGAATGTAACAAGCCTACTGGAGTGTGCCGTTGGATGGGTGACCCTCTTGTTGTGTGCAAAGTTGCACAAAAGCGATGTCAACAACAACAACATTGTTGTTACCATGTTTTCTGGGCACAGTTCTATTTTAACAGTGTGCAGTAGGTGCTGTGTGTAGCAATAGCTCAGACAAAACACTATAATAGCCTTTTTACAGAGCAAATGTTAGTGAAACTGCACATATGTACAAATAAAATTGGTACTGTAGCATCCTGCGGTAAGTCACTTCAGCTACTTTGGGAGGATTTGGGGTTAAGTGCCTTGCTTAAGGGCAGAATGTTGCAACTGGCAAACATGATTAAAACTGGATTGCAGGGTTGTGCACAATTCAGAATTGAATAATTGGCTCCTTTTCAGTTTGTTTGAGTTTGAAAATACCCAGAGGAGATTGTCTGTTTGTTTGTCTGTCTGTCCTGTCTTTCTTTCAGTCTGTCGGTCGCTCTATCTTTCATTCTGTCTGTTGCTGTCTGTCTGTTACTCTGTCTCTCTCTCTGTCTGTCGGTCGCTATATCTGTCTACTTGATGCTCTGCCTATTATTCACACTGCACGATTTTCAAACTCGTCGGCTCGCCATTGTTTTCACACTGCGTGACTATCTGGGGTAGCATGTCACACTCTGTAGCAATAAAATGTATTGTGGTATCTAGTATAAAATTGAATTGGGAAAAAATGTGGCAAGTCCACATTAAATGCTAATGGCCTCATTCACTGTTGAAAAAATAACTGTGCCAGCACCTCTTCCCCATGTTTGAGAAGAACTCTGGCACCTTGCCTGTCACAGGAAGACAAATAGACTCTCAGTACAGGAACAACATATCAGCCATCACACAGTCATCTGACAGTGCTAGGTCACTAAGTGAACAGAAAGAGCTGCGCTAAAGTGGGCAGCTGCCTTTTGTAGCATCCGAGCCAACTGTTTGGAACAGGTTTTTGCCCAGACCGGTGGACATTCAGCAAATCTGTTAACCACATGGGCTCGTTACAGCAAGAATTACTGTCTCAGCCAGACAGGAGGTCTCCAGCACATAACAGCACAGCAAAGGTTAAAGTGATGTGTATATAAATGCATGCAAAACACACACACACACAGATCCAGTATTTTTACACCAGTACAAAGCATTTGCAGTCAGAACACGGGAGCGGGATTGTGTAGGCATGTACTTGTAAGTTTTATGACTCACTGGGGCAAATGATACTGTAATCTCCAGTCTCCAGTTTTGTACATTTTGTTCATATAAATCTTGTAGTATATTTATAACATATAGCATTGTGTTTCCTGTCAGAAAAAAATCACTGGCCTGTGTATTTTTTTGGGAGCATTTTTTTTTTTTACATTTACAGTTCTTGCACTGCATGTGTCTGTGATTTATTTATTATATTATATCTATTTTACATTAGCTTTTATTTTTAATTTTAAGTTTTCTATTTAATATTAGTTACATTTTTAGTAAGATTACTTATTTTCAGTTAGTTGACAAGGCAACATTTGTATTTTTAAGTTTTCATAATATTTATATATAGTGATAATATTTTTTTTTTAAATGAGCTTGCTAATATGCTTAAAAAGTTTTTTTTTGTGTGTGCATTTATGACTCATAGCTCCACCAGGAGTGTTTTTGAGGTATGAGGCTTTAGGGTGCATCTGGGCCCCAAAATGTCAAAACAACAGCATTGAAATGCGCACATGCAAGGCTGTGGTTCAATCGCATTTTTATCTTGAGTTATATTCTTTTGCACTTTCTTTTTTACACAGTCAGTTGATGCATCAGTGCACTTGCATTTGCTTGTAAAACATCAGAAGTGTCTGGAGATTTGTACTGTCTCAAAGGAACACAGCACCTAAGTACCCTATAATTCCTCTGAGATATACAACTAATTACCCACATTACATGCAAATAAGCCTGACTGGCAAAACTCAACTTATTCAGATGTGAGGATGCAGCCATTTTAATTGTACACTTATGGCAATGGCTGCATTGTGACATGAAAATACCGACCATCTTGTAAGATCTAAAGGTCTTTGTATGTGATGCAATATCCCATCATCCTTTTCACCTGAGCAAGTTACTCTCCACCTGAGCTAATAAGACATACCAGGTGCTGTGCTAGATGCTAGACAAGAATAACATAATCATATCTGAGGAATGGCTTCTGTGCTATATATAGGAACCTCCACAACAATTTGCTTGACACTTTTTGTCAGACAGACATAACGGAACATTGCGTCAGATTCTCCTACAAAATGTTTAATCTGCTGCAGTTTCGGTCTGTTTACTCGTACTGTATTTTAAGGGATGCTGGACAAGAATAACATAATCACATCTGAGGAACGGCTTCTGTGCTATATATAGGAATCTCCACAACAATTTCTGCTTGACACTTTTTGTCTGACAGACATAATGGAACATTGCATCAGATTTCCTACAAAAATTTGAATCCTCTGCAGTCTCCATCTGTTTACTCGTACTGTATTTTAAGGCGGGTGGGTTCTGTTATGAAATGTCTTCAGCGGGAGCATAAGTGGCATGATAGCTCCTTTTCAAGAGTGCCTTGGTATAAGCCAACCGGATTCTCGGATTTAATGTGCAAAGCGGAACTAAAGCAGTCGCAACACGATCGGGCAGTGAGATACCTGCCGTTTATGTTGACACTTAACCAGCCAAGATTAAGTAAGTTTGTAAGCCTGACTATGTAATAAAAGCATTATGGTTTGCAAACTAAATGGGGCACCTTAAAATTGAAGCGGAAACCTCATAAAATATTAAAAATGTCTCTGAGGGGAGGAGGTGGAAGACAGCTGCTCTTGCTTTCCTCTTTCTGGCTTATTGTGTCTTTTATGAGGGGGAAAAAAAGTGTTTTTTTTTAATGGTGTGTGTATATAATCTCATCAGGAAATGACTGAGCTCAACATAGCGTCCTCATTTGTAGCCATGCCACAGGCCTACATGTTTAAAGAATGTAAAATTGGGTTATTTTTCAACTCCTGGATGCTGACAGCATCCACACACAGAAACAGAGAAGAAAAAAAATCCCTTTAAGACATTATTTCTGTCCTAGGTTTGGAAATATGGGCCAACCGTATATCTTGATGAGTGGCCCAATGTCCAAGCAGGCATGGAACCTGTTATGGAGAGTGCTAAATAATTAGCCTATCATAATGAGGGCTTTAAGTACCAGGGGCCAGAAAATATAAATGAGGCCTTTTTGTATTCCAGATCATTTAAAAGAGTGGATAGCCTTTATTGCGCCCTATAGTGAATATCTTTGAGAGCGAGTTTTTCTTTTTCTATCTGCCTTTTTTTTTTTTTGTGGACCTGACTTGTCTCTTCTGTTCCTGAAGCATAAATTTATATTAAAATGTAAAACTTTAAATAGGCCAACAAAATCAATCACAGCAGGATATATTTCAGAGCAAATGCCTGACCTCTCTCATAAAACATGGGTGCGATGAAACACTATGATTTCCACTTCGTTAATTTCCTTTTCTTTTTTCGTCTTGCCTCTCAAATGTTGCATTAAGAAATTCTCTAAATCTCATGAATTTAAAAGACAAAATTGACCCAGCAGAGTCATGTATAACCATTCCTCATTTTTCAGATGGAAATTTTTCGCAAATATCTCGTCCAATCTGTGGATGTACGCTACATAATATATCATAATATTCTAGTTTTCTGCAGGTCTCATCTTCTTGTCGGGTGCTAATATGCTTGATGGGTGCTAATGAATTTCCACCAAGCCAAGAAGATATCATAGCAGTGTTTAAGTTTTGATGGAATAGTTCACCAGAAAATTTAAATTATGTTATAAGTTGTTCACCCTCATGTCATTTTAACTTTTCCATAGAAAAAAAAAAAGAAATGTGGATAGATTGTTCTTTTCCAGTTAAGTTGGGGAATGGAGAAATTAAGCTTTCAAGCCCAAAAAAGGCATCCAAAAGTACCAGTAAAGTAGTGCATATGTTCTGAAGCCTTACAATAATGTTGGATCAAAAACAAGCTTTTTTCATTTATTTTCATTTAAAATTTAAGTTGATATTCACTGTCAAGCATATTTACACCTGAACAAATCTTTCAGACTGATTTTGTGAATCAGATCAACTGATTCCTAGATCTGACTCTCATGAACATGTCAAAGAAAGCGACGGCTGTGAGTTCTTCTTACAAAGCTATTGTATAGCTTCAGAAAACTTGAAATAATGAGTCTACTTTTATAATAATGTTGCAAACATTTTGAATGTGAAATGTCTCAGTCTTTATCTATTTTAATTGCATTTAAATTAACCTATATGTTTTTCAAAAAAACATTTTATGAAACTAAAGTAATGTGGGTTTGGAAAACGTGGGTGAGTAAATAATGACAGGTTTTTATTGTTTTCTGGTAAAGTATTCTTGTATTTAAAAAAAAATGTTTAGCAATTTTAACTGTTGCATCTTGTCTTAACTAATTAGGTGAAAAATAACGTTTATAAACTTACACTATAACAACAAGTACAGTTCAAATCCATCATGCCTATAGACATTCTGCTGCTACAACCGCTCTAATTACAAGTATGATGGTGGTGATTTTCCAATGATAAACCCCTCTCATTTTAATATTGAGAATGAACTCAATGATGCATGGAGCAGATGGTCTGGTTTTCAAGTTCTCTCCCTCTCCCCTCTACTCAGACTACGCAAATTTACGCACATGCTTTCAGTGAAAATGACTTTACAAAGCCAGAAAAAAACTCACTCATATGGCTGTCCAACCACACCTGGTTAGAAATGTAGAGAGCAAGTTGAAAGAGACAGGGGATTTTGTTTTTAGGAGTCCTGTAAATGCTTAATTAAGAATAATTGTGTGTGTGTTTTTAAACCTTATAGATGCACATTTTTGATGATTCAATGACTCAGCTCAGTGATCTTGGCATGAGTGCTTCCGGAAATGTTATTAAAAATCACCAGCATGGTCCAAATGGCAAAAGGCAAGGAACAGCGCTTTCGATGATGCCGTTTTCAGTTAGTGTGCCTCTCGGCAGCGGTACACGGCCTTTCTAATGAGCGTCTGGCTTGGAGATGAGTGGAGCCCTCAAACCTGATTAGTTTTACTCAGCCGCTCAAATAATGCAATCGCTCGTGCAAGATTGCCCCCTCGCTGCCTTGGATATCTAATCTCAGTGTCATGTCACATGCCCATTGAAAGGTTTATGATGCACCCTACAATCCTCCGATGACAGTAATTCATCATACCTTGTCTTAATGCTGTATTCATGAGCCCAGTGACATATGGAAATCCAGCGCATGTGCATATGTGGGCCGGTCCCCCTTTTAACACCCGATTTAGAGGTTATTTGCCGCCCTGCACAGCGCTCCCATCTCTCGGGCTTGCAGTTTCCCTGGTGATCTCCGACAAGGACATCTTTTGTGCTATGCCACATCAGATGTGCGTCCCTTAGGTTTCATGCCGACAAAGGTCTCCTCAATACCGCCTTTGTGCTGTGGCATGTAGAGCGTCACTGGCATATGTGCTCTGAACACTGCTGCAGCGTGTCGGAGCCCCAAGAGCCAGAACTTGCATTACAGAGACTACAGGGACATTTTGGTTCCTGTGGTTGGCAACAACACCTGGGCCCAAAAAATATGAAGTTTAATGGCGCCTTTTGCAGGATTAGTTTATGATTATGTGTATGTGTTTGTTGGTTGGACCATGTCTCAAATTTAGTCAAGAACAGTTTTTCAAATATAAATAAGCAGCTAAGTATTTTTTATTTATTTATTTATTTTTATATATATATATATATATATATTTATTTATTTATTTTTTTGAAGATGATGCCAGAGCAGTGTTATTTTAGTATCACTGAACTACTATTATAGCTTTACTAATATTTTGAATCAGTTTTTATTTTTATATTTCCTTTACATTTTAATTTTAAAGTTTTAGTATTTTTATGTCTATATAGCATTTATTAATCAGTTTTAGATATTTTAGTACATCAAGTTAAACTAAATTAAAATGAGAAATGTAGCTGATTTTATTTTTCTTGAGTTAACGTTTATTTTATTTCAAGTGACACATTTGGTAACAGGTCACATTATGGAACACTATTCATAATAAACTAGTTACTTATTAGCATGAGCATTACTACCATACCGACTGTTTATTAGTGCTTAAAAAGGCAAATATTAATGCCTTATTCTGCATGATCGTATTTTAGATCCCTTAATCCCAATACCTAAACATAATTATTACAACAACTACCTTACTTACTATTAATAAGCAGTGAAAGAGTTTATTGAGGTAATAGTGAATGTGTTCCCTAATTTATTTATTTATTCATTCATTTTTAATTTTGGTTTTGGTTATGCCTTTATTTATTTTATGCATTTGGTTATGCCAAGCATGCCTTTGTTCTTTTGCATTGCATTTTTGCATGTATTTTTTTGACAAATAAATAAACATGGACACAAAATGACCCAGTTACCAGTTTACAATGATACCTAATCAGGCAATCTTCAGCCCAATTTTATCAAAGTTACTGACAGATCCTGGGGCTGAGAGTGGGTGCAAAGACATCAACCTTGTAAAAGGAAGAATAGGGAATGTGCTCAATCTTATAAACCACCTACTCTAAAGCAGCGAGGAGGAACAACAGCGGCGATCCAATTAGCTAGAAATCAGGGCAGCAGCTCAATAAGGGGCTTTGTGTAGGATTGCGGGGCTGTAACACAAGAGTCACCCTAATGGGTCATTGAGAATGACTGATCACTTGATGCCTCATCTTTGGCAGGTGGAGCCCAACAGAGCCCTTTTTATAGATTAGAGAGAGACCATCCATTCCTCCATCCTCTCATCCCCTCCCGGAATGAATATTAAACTGCCCTGAGGTTTCCGAATTGTTCGGAGCTCCTCCTGCTTGGCCGCTATAGCTTCTCTGGACAGAGAGTTTATTTATATCACCAGGTATGCCTAGCTAATCTCTCTCAGGACAATGTAAGGAGATGGAAAAAACAAGACAAAAACAGAACACAGCACCAGATTTGCAGGTGTAATGCATCCTAAAGCTGACTCACAGAAACTCCAGGCCTCTCCGAGAGGAAATGCAATGAGGGGCTGAGAGAGAATAAGGGCGGCCATAGAGGCCAGAAAGGAATGAGAGCGTGGTTGGTAATGCCCTAGCCAATCAACATCTGCGGTCTTTTAGAGGTGATTCGGGAACAGGGCCCAGAGTTGCAGAAGGGAGCCAACGTTGGCAGCCCAGGCAGATAGCTAATACTGGTTTCCTTTTTATCCCATCTGGTAATATGTATTCTAGTCAGGGAAAAATCACACTGGATCTACTGTGTAAAAAAAAAAAAAAAAAAACACTGTTAAAACCAATTTTCGCTTAAAAAAGAATCCATCACTGTGAGTCCATATAATGCAAGTAGCTTGATCCCTCAAAGTTGACACTTCAAAAACCATGCAAAACTAATGTATTATAGTTTTAATTATAATCAGGTACTTTACATGCTTTAGTATGTTAGTGAACATACAAAGTGGACACAAACACACACATAGTTACTACAAAGTGCACTTTTTAGTACTTAAGTGTGTTAATAAACAGTCATGAAAGTAAGTGTACAATAATATTATTTTGTATGGAAAACTACTCTATCTGCTAAATTAATAAATGTTAAATGTAAATGCACAGAGATCGAATTGACAACGGCTAGTAATACACACAGTGCTGAAAATGCCATAATTCACATAATGTTCATGACTTTGTTGAGGTGTAGGACTGAGAAGAGGTGGTGTGGATAGATGGAGAGGTGAAGAGGTGAGTGGAGGAGGTAGAAAGATGAAGGAAGAGATATGAAATGTCGCAAGAAAACAGGGAGGGAGCCAAAGTATAAGGCAGTGAAAGAGTTGAAGAAAAAGCCAGAGGAGATGATATAATAAGAGGTGAGAACACTAACTGGCAGTGTTATGAATCATGGTCTATACTTGAGAGAGGCTGGACAGAGAGTTTAACCTAATGTGAGCTGATCTACAGTGGCTTCAGTCTTTAAAAAAAGGAAAAGAGACAATGTCATTGGTCAGTGTGCCACAGTCAATGTCGTTGCTGTACTCTGCTGTTTTGTTTTGGGGCTGTACTATATGTGTGCCAAGTGTGGATTCAACATTCACACTGTCCATTCACTCTGAAACATATTGTGTGATGTGAAGAAAATTATCCATGAAGACAGAAACGAAAGGCTTCATGAATGTATGCATGTTTGTGTTCCTTTTGAAGTTGCAATATGTGGCATATAGACAAACAAACAGCAATTTCAAGAAATCTTCATTTACTTTTTATAATAGTATACTTGTACAGTATGTCTGTAATGTTTAGCAATCACTATCACACAGTAGTATTGTTTTGAGAGCAAAGGTTTTAAAATCGGTTGAGAAAGATTGTAAACCTAAATGTTGGTGACCAAAGTAGTTAAATTAGACCAAACTATATGCTTTATATGTGTAAAATCTATTTTATAGCCTTCTCTCTTCTATCTTTCCTTATCTCTCTCCTCATATGTATTTATAGAAACTGATATTAACAAGCCATACTGCTCTCTCTTTGTTAAATATTATGAGCCAGAGGTCCCTGTGGAAGGGATAGCAGATGAGAATAGCTGAGATATTCTTTCATAGGGCTCTGGTATACTCTTCAGGCCCCTGACCTTGAGAGGATGGAGAGGTAGCAGAGTACTCTTCACTTTCATGGCCTAGTCATTCTACACCTGGAGGGAATCAATAGACAGCAGCTAGCAATGGTAAACTAACATCAGCTCTCTCCGGCTATACTGCTGGTATATGTGCGGGTTACGTACTAAGAGAGTGACAGTTTGACTGTTGTTTGTATTCAACTGTCTGGACTCCAAATCAGCTTTTTCTTCAGTCTTGCTTATGATAATCTGAAAGTGCAAAGTTGTCATATAAGCAGCCTGAACAATAACAGTATAGCTTGCCTTACAGTAGCAGCCAATGTGAGACACTCTGGTTAGTCTAGCAACCTAGTGTTCTTGATTCGTGTTGGAATTGTTAGGGGAATTTGAAAATAATGAGAACCAGAAACCTTTAGTAGAGGCTAATCTTTTAACTTAATTCCTTAATGGTTATTTAATCACTAAGGTAGATCCAGAATAACAATCAAACCGCACTAAAGCACTGTAACAAGTACGCTTGTGCTCTGCCTATAGATGCTACACGTGTTAAATTACCCTTATTTTTTATTGTTAATGCATGTATAATAAAATGTTTTAATTTATCTATTAAATATGTATGCATTACATTTAGATATAAAATCAATTTTGAATGTATGAATTTTGTTGCATTTTGTTTGTCTTTTTGCTATACTTTGAGTATTTTTAAGTTTACAGTTTGACCTAATTC
Organism: Sinocyclocheilus anshuiensis; assembly: GCF_001515605.1. NCBI lineage: Eukaryota > Metazoa > Chordata > Actinopteri > Cypriniformes > Cyprinidae > Sinocyclocheilus > Sinocyclocheilus anshuiensis. The sequence goes on along the minus strand of NW_015552740.1, from coordinate 352,831 downwards.
CCTTCCATAGTATGCACCTCACTGTAATAATTGTTTGAGTAATCAACATTATGCCACAAATACTGTTGATTAAAATTAACATTCCTAATAATTTCCTAATCAAGTCACCAGATTGTGGTGCATAATTCCATTTTATTTACTTCCCAGCACCAAATTTAGCACTTGGCAAGTGTTAATTGTGGAGCCTTCCTGTAGACAAACCCTGCAACACATTTCATTACACCAAATACACAAAATAATGTTCTTTTTAGCAGCATCATATGACCCCTTTAACATATGTACTGTATGCATGGGATTTAGGGGTGCAGTTGCTGACAGTAAGTTTAAAACATAATGTTTTCTTGGCAAGAGTGGAAGGAACGGCCCATGTCTTTTAGCAGCAGGTAACTGGGTTCTGCCCCTGCAGTTCTGCAGAACCGTAAATAACAGGCAGCAGACGGCCAACGGACAATGGGAAACTGGAGACAATGGGTTTCTCCGGAGAATCTTTCCATTCTCCGCGGTAACCTGATAATATATTCTCTATGTTTTCTTGAGGAAATAAGACAAACCCAATTGTTCTTCTCAAATCCTCAATTTTTTTTAATGTTCAGTTGTCTCACTCAGGGAAGAGGAATAGTGCAAGGGTGGCTTGCCCTCCCTGTGGGGAGAAATTTAATTAATACGTTTTGTCCTGCCCTTACACAAAGACCTCTGATTCAGCTCACAAGAGGTCTCTGGATAATTCAAAATATCCAACCAGGTGTGTTAGACAGCAGCTGAGACACGTTTTTGGGGAGCCGGTATGCTTTGAAATGAGTCTGTTGCGAATGACTCAGCCACATAATTCTCGCATAAGCTGCACCCCAGTGATTCATGGGAATGCACAAGCAAGCAGTAATTGAAATAGACCTTTGACTGCGAATGAATAAACATTGATTATAAATGAGAACGTGAAGCACAATCATTTCAAGAAACTAGGGAAAGCTCACTGGCTCAGAACAGATGAACAAACTTTTATTTTGTTTGATGTATTTACAAGAATCTACACTCGAAACATCCTTGAAAGATCTTCAAAGGATCAAAAGATGTTGGTTATGCATTTGTTTTGCATGATAGATATATTAAAGAGATAGTTCACCGAAACATGAAAATTCTATGATCATTTACTTACCCTTGTCCTTGTGTCGTTCCAAACCTGTAGGATTTTGTTTACTCTCCAAAACTCAAAAGAAGATATTTTGAAAGGTAAAAAAAAATCATTTTGGGATGCTATATCACTTTGAAGGAGCCTAAGTGTGCCACTGACAAGGAGTTTGTTCTTGACGCTGAGCTGGTACCAATGACTAGGGGGGCAAAAATTCTGGGACTTCAAGCAAAAAGTTTTTGGCAAGATTGTTGGTCAAATTCAAGCACTAGTCTCTGATACTTTGAGCTGAGTTGTCTGGTTTCTGTTGGGAACTCACTTAATTATACATCTCTGCTCTTAGTGTAACTACAGATCACTAATCAGCTCTTACATAAACGTCCTGTTAAATTCGTTGTTGACAGGAAGCTGTTAGCACTTATATATTGTACTTTGGTGTTTATCAGTACAATCTACATAAAACCAACTAGAGCCAACTTGACTCTTCAATTAGCACCAGGCAAATAATTACAGTTTTTGTAAATGCAAGAGATTTGCCAATAACAATGAACAAAAGTCCACTGCAAACATCCATTAAAGCGCATTATTTTTGCTGAGATGATTTGTCTGCAGGAGCATAAGCATTTCATCTATCTTTTATCTTTTTAATTTTTCAGCAAACTCCTTGTTGACCAGAACCTGTTAGCATTTATATAACATTGCAGTAAGTCTATAATGAATACTTTCTTCTGTGGAACAAAAAAGAAGATCATTAGAAAAATGTGTTTTTGTCAATATAATGAAAGTCAGTGTTTGAACCCCAACATAATATGAACAGTAATGCTAATCAATCTTTCAGGACATTTCAGTTTTAGACAAACACATATAGTTCCACTATGAAGAGCCATGCAATTTCTTATTTATTTTTCTATGAAGTTTGTTTGTTTATACAGTTTTTGTTTTAGTCATAGTTTTTGACTTTCAACATTAATATTCTTTATATTTAGAGAGAATTTCCTAATTTACTCATTAACTCTAGCCATTATTATTTCAAAATATCATAATGTTCCACATAAGAAAGTAACGCATACTAATTTGGAACGACACTGAGATTTTTGGGTGAACTATCCCTTTGAAAGGAAGTTTATAAAATGGCATGCATTATCTGTACATAGTCATCATATTAAAGTGCTTACGCCGTAATCATAGTAGTCGTAATCATGCTAGTGGCTTGTACCTTGCAGAAAGCTTGCTGCACTTTATTCCCGGTCTTTCAGAAAGCTTCATTAGACCCCATCATGTCCCTGCAGAGGAAGTGGCTTTTATCTGGCAGGAATTGCAGTGGCACGTTGCAGAATCAGAGAAGCATGAATGTACACATGGAGTGGTGTGCGCAAGCTTATGAGGAACAGCAGGTAAGCAGCTGTACAGCCTCTGCATTGCAACACTGGGCTCAAGCTCATGTTTAATTCAGGAACCCCCTATAAGGGTACACAGGAGGGCCTAAGTGCACACATGTATATCATCACTTCCATTTTGTTGCATATGCTCTGTTTATTTTTGGGTCACTGACTAGAACAAGTCCAAACATGATAACAGGGGCAGGAGTGTGTCATTGTAGCATGCGATGATTGCAGGTGCCTAACCAAAAATGCTGTTATTTTCCCTATGGGACAGGCGATAATGTTTTTTGTATAATGCAGAAATGTAGGTATGAGTCACGGTAGCGCCTCGGGTTGAGCGCCTTATGGCTCCGGTGATTTCCAATCTGCCTTTCTGATGTTGAATGAAGATCGGAAATGAGGATGATGGGAAGGAGAAAAGGCAAGGAGGAGAGAGAGCCGATGGCTTATCAGCTCACCTGTGTCTTATCAGTGCCCCTTTTACAGCTTCCCGCATTTCATGCAGATCTCGTTGTGAGGCGAATCACATCTTTCCACTTTCCCGGACGTGATTGACATTCATGTTGCCTGTCTTCCTCTGCCTGGATTGGGTCTGGGAATGTGTAATCCTGAAACGTGAATGCCTCTGGGTAGAACAGATTAACCTATAACTGAGAGCCAAGACTATCAGGCTATGCTTCATTCCTAATTTCTCGAAGAATTAGCACGCAAATATCTTATCCTTTGAAACAGAATGGGCCCAGAGTAAATGAGCATGTGTCATCATGAGATTGTGCCATGTTGTGATTACCAATACAGGTTTTCTCAACTGATTTTACATATTTCAGGAAAATCAGTGGTGTCCAAAATTATTTGCATAATCTATTTAGTATATTTTTAACAAAAGAAAAAAAAAAACATTGGTTTTAGACAAACATGTATAGACTAATTTCCACAATGACAATCCATACAATGTATTATTATTATTATTATTATTATTATTATTATTATTATTATATGCATTGTTAATTTAGTCAAATTTGTTTTGTTTTTTTTTTGTCATAGTTTTGGTCTTTCAACAACATATTATTTAAATTTAGACAATAATTCCTCACATATTCATTAATTTCAGTTTTACCGTTTAATAAATAAAATAAAATACTGTTTACCGTTTAATAAAAAATAAAATAAAATGGCATCTAATTTTAGTTATTATAGTTGACAAGAAGGGCAAAATAAAAAGAAATATCTTAGTAAATTATGTTCATATTTTATATACAACTGGACTGAATATAAAACCACATATTTTAAATCTGATTATTTTTATTTATTTTTATTAATTTTTTTTTTTTTTTTTTTAAATACCATTTTCAAGAGGTACCAACATGTAACAAAACCAATGTGAAAACTGTGTATAGTGAACACAAACCTTTGTTTATATTGTGTATGTACAGTATCTGATTAATTTCATATACACTATATATATGATATAAGAAATAAATTATGTATAATATAATTAATCAGATCTTAAATGCATTTGGATGAATTGTTTTCAAGTTGGGCAATCCTCGACTTGATTGGATTATTTAAAACAATCATATTCTTTAGATTTTGCACACACATGCCTTTATATCTCTGAGAGCCTCTTCGATTGTTTGGAGTAGAGTTACTTTGTCATAGAGGTAGCGGTCGAACACTTTCCATCTCCAAGTGGAGAAGAAATGGATTCAGAAATGGAGAGTGTGGTGGAAAGTGATTATACCATAAACCACTCATGCACTTCGACTGCATGGTGAAATTGGACATTGTCCTAAACCACAAGAAACGCTTTGCTTCGGATTGTTCCTGTGGAAATAGGATGAGGACTGTAAAAGAAATTAGTCTTGCTATTGTAAGGCTCCATGACAGCACAGATGGTGATGCTGGATCCTTGTTGACCATGTTTAGCCGCTCTCATTTAGAAACCATAACTCATTACATAGTCAATCTCGGCTCTTCTCTTCTTGCTACAGCTTGTTTCTTCTTGTAAACCATCTCCTCTTGCTCTTTCATCAACTCTTTAAATGCCTTCTCCTCCTCTTCTTACATCCTCTATTTCTCTCCTATCATCTCTTTTCAGCTCCTCCACCCTTCCCCACTCCTTTTTATCTCTTCCTCCTGTTCGTTCTCCTCTCTCTACCCACTCCACCTCTTCTTTTTCTCCTCACTCTTTCTCCAGGGTCCTCGTAATTTTTTTGCTCTAAGTTTTCTCACATTTTATACATGGCAAAGTCATGACAGTTGAGTGAACTTTTTTGGGGTAAATTCCACTTTCTTTTCTGTGAGTCATACTAACACTGCAGATGTAAATGTGATGACATTTGACAACATGCAACATGAATTTAAAATATGGCTTTATTTTTCTTGTCAGTGTTAAAGGGAAAGTCCTGGAAATGATAATTCTGTCAGTATTTACGCAACCACATGTCGATCTAAACCTACGCTAATGTTAAAAAGTTTGGTTTTTGGGGGGGGGGGGGGGGGTCAACTTGACCTTGAACATATTTTAAAATGTAATTTATTCCTGTGATGGAAAAGGTGAATTTCATCAGCCATGACTTACATCTTCAGGGTCACATGATCCTTCAGAAATCATTCTAATATGCTGATTTGCTGCTCTAGAAACATGTCTTAGTATTACCAATGTTGAAAATGCTTAATATTTTTGTAGAAACAGCAAAACTTTATTATTTAATTTAGTTTCATTTGATGAAAAGAAATGTCAAATTATTTGAATTTTTTTTAGTATTTACTTTTAGTCTGTACTGTCACTTGTGATAAATGTAATGCATCCTTTCTTAATAAAAAATATAAATTTATTTCAAATAAATAAATACAGTAAATAATCTTCCTGATCCCAAACTTTTTAATGGTAGCGTATTTGACTTTTGGCATTTTGAGAGAAGGGGGAAAAACAGTCTCAGTGGGTTCTATAGTTGTTTTGGACCCCACTGAATTTGATTACATGGACTAAAAAAAAAAATCTTCCAAATATCATCTATCGCAGAAGAAAGAAAGAATATCATACAGGTGAGTAAATGATGACAGAATTTTCATTAATTTTCAAGAATTTTAATTTTCGGCTGAGCTGTTACTTTAGCTGCTATGAAAGAATCTTGGATTGGAGAAGTTTGCTGACCTTGAATTGGAGAAATGTGCAAAATCATCTGAGGAAAAACTGTAAATGTGTACCTGTCACACTGAATAGAGAGGATTGTTGCTCTCAACACTCTGTGTTAACAGTAACGTAATTTTCATGTATCGTATTTCGGCCTGTGGTTTCTAGAGGACAAACTGAAGTACGGGAGCAGAAGCAGTTAACCAAAGTAATTGAAACCATGCAAAAAAAGGTGATGAACAGAAAATGTGAAACTTGAAGCTATAATTTGTCTAAATGAGCTATCTGAGAATACAGTAAAAGCACTTAGCGTTCACGGAACGTGGGAGGGTATATGCATTTGTGTGTGTCTGTTAGGAAAGTCGATTTTATTGCACAAATCAAAAAACAAAAGCAGTGCAAATCCAATGGTGTTGACAGTGACTGTACATTAATGTGCTTATACAGGCAGATTGTCTGGTTGCTGTGGGTGCATTTAATTCCAGGAAACAGCCCATAAGCTTCCTTTCTGGCTCCACTTCCTCCACAGAAAAAAAAGGCCTCAGCTTCTTTAATAATTCATTATTGCTTATCCGGTAAAAAATGCCTCATCAAACTCACACAAACCCGAGCAAAGACATTGGATTGGATATTCTTAAATTAATCATTAGCTTGACAACATCAAACACGTATTGTATGACAAAAGAAAAATTAGGAAATAGGCTTGTGGATGAAATAGTTTCAGATCTCTGGATACTCGCAGCATGACAGAGGAATGCATATCGCGTATATGCTGGGTGTGTATAAATATGGACTAGCGATATGCTAACATGTGGTGTCTGTGCTTGAAAAACATCAGCACAGGGTCTTCAGGATGATTCATGAGTTTGTTTCTTGTGTTTTGCTGCTGTTGCAGTGATTTATTGCCTGTTTAAAACCCCATATCTTGTGATGCCATATCGAGACACAGCTTCGTCCTCTGCTTGACAGATTATGTCTGTGACGACCGCGCTCACAGACACACATGACGGCGTGTTGGTCCTTCGGAAGCGCAGAAATGACATGCTTATCGTGCTGCTGCAGGCCAATCATCAGCAAAAATACTGAGCTTTAATGAGTGTTTGCAGTGGACTTTGTTTATTGTTTAGTAGCTAATCTCTTGCCTTTACAAATACTTATTTGTAATTATTAGTCTGGTGCTAATTGAATAGTTGGGTTGACTCTAGTTGGTTTTGTGTAGATTGTGTAGATTATAATGCTAAACAAATGGCTTAAACCAGTCTAAAATGATTTTCTGGTCTCCTAGACTTATCAGGCTGGTCTGATTTGCTGGTTTTAGAAGGGTTTTGGGTACCGGTCAGCTGGCTGACCAGATAAAACAAGGAGACCAGCTAGACCAGTTTAAAATGCCTAATATTAGAAAACCAGATTACTATGCTTAAACTTTATTTTAGAAGTAGCATGCCAGGTTCCAGAGATCTCACCGTTCTAGAAAAACCTGGATATACCAGAGAATTCCAAAACGTGATTTTGTGGTTTGGAAAAATAATAGAAGTTTTGGAATGTTTTTGTTTTTCATAGTCATACCCAATTCTAAAGTGTTTTGTCAGCTAGAAATTACTTTTTATATCTGGGATCTCCATGAAATAATCTAGTTTTCACACATGAATAAAAAAGTAATGGACAAATAATATAAATGTATTGGCAAAGTACAGGATCCCTGAGGTTGTCTTTGTTATAATGTAATAAAATGTGATTGATATGTTTAGGTAATATGTTAATCTAAATTTTAGAGACATTATTGTGGAACACACAAGTGTTTCAAAGACTCATTTACATAAGCTATTAGCATATCAGTCTCTTTCCCCATACTTTTTATGGTCAGAAATTGTGAGTCTGAAAACCAGCAGTAGTGTTTTCCAAGGTCTTGGAAAAATGCAACTGTTACTTTTCAGTTTCACTCATTAAGTGTGCATTGTCCTTTATTTAGGTCCATGACACGCTGAAGCTTGAACAGTGTGTTATGACAAGAGTGTCCCCTGCATTTTTCATCATCTACTGTTTGCGTGTTTGCAGATCATTTGTGACACTTCGGTCATCACAAAAATGATCTCAGTGACTAAGCTCAGCAGTGATCCGGCAAACATCCAGAGCGCAACAGTAGAATTAATAGAACGCAGTCATATTTTCTTATTAGCACTTACCAGTGACAGTATATTGCGTACCTCATTATAATCTTGCCTGTCAAGCTTTAGTTAGACAGCAATTCGATTGCAGAGTATGTGAGTGAAATGAAGCGACAATGACTTCCACTTCCCACTTTGATCACAACACTCTAACATTTTTTTTTTATATATATATATAATATATATTTAACCTGGGTTTAAAATTGTATAATTTATTTTCGTTTCTTTTCTTTTCAAAAACATTTATAGTTTAATTAAGCAGGAATGCATTATATTGAAATACTTTTTAGGGTGTTATTTGGTAGCATCTTTCCTGAAGAAAAAAAAAAAGTATCACTGTTTGTACAGAAATATTAAGCATGTTTTCAAAATTGATAATAATAAGAAATGTGTCTTGAACACCAAATCAATAAACAGTTATTTTAACTTGTATAATATTTCACAATATTACTGTTTTTACTGTGTTTTGATCTTTTTTCATCTTACATAAATGTATATATCTAACTTCTGGACTTTCTGGTAATATCTGGTAATATTTCGTTAAATTCCAACTTTGTTTCATTTGGAGTTTTGAGTGCAAATAGTCAATTAACACTGTATTTAACGTGGTGAATTCTCGCTGATGTGCATTGCATTGCAAGCTGATGTGTTATACTTTTGATAAAGGGGTATGAGAGAGATCTGAAATCTGCTTCCACATTTCAGCGCTCACATATTCCACTCCACTGGGAAAGACAGTGTTTGAAGAGAATATAAAGTAAGAAAGACATAGCTAGATGAAGAGAATTATGCATTGGTTTTATGTTGTCATATTCCTTCATACGTGAGGATGCACTTAATTAGAATGACTCTACTTTATTCTACAAAGCAAACTGCCATGTACCTTTCCAAACTTCTGTTTTAGAAAAGTGCTGATTGGACTTGGATGAAAGCATCTGGCATACATTAATTTCTGTTCTCTTTTTTACTTGATGACAATGTTTCTGTTCATTTGTCTGAAGATTTCTCTCTCTTTGAGTGCCACCTCAGACTCTCAACCACTGCCAGAGAGGAGAGAGAGAAGAGAATAAAATACCAGGCAGGATTGAAAGAGAATTGGGAGAATCATTTTAATTGCAAAAAAATACAAATGGTTTCCGTTGCCGGTCTAGTGCTTGCTGCATTAACATGTAAAGTGAAAAGCCAATGAATCCCGTCTGAATTGGAGTCTCCTCCCTCAACCCGTCTCAATCATACCCACTTTAATTGCGTCAATGCTATTATTATCAGCGTTATTATTTTTCTGAAAGTGATCACGGTTTCTCTTTTCCTCCTCTCGAGAGGATAGCAGAATGGGTTGTAACGCAGGTTTTGAATCACTTTACAGGTTTAGTGTGATAACATTGCATTAAATTAGATGTTTGACACCTAAGTCGTGCACTCAGCGACTCTGATGCTGACACAGAACTGATTAAGATTGATTTGAATGACATTGTGTTACTCTGGAATGGAGTGTGCTTTTAATAATGGCACTCTTAAGCAGACGGTAACGCATTAGAGTGCTATGATTTTATGTAATTAACACTAGTTTGCACACAAAAAAAATAGTAACAGTCTGCAAATAGCATGAATCATTTAGAACAAGAGATGTTGCTTACAATAAATATTATGTACAGAAAAATAAAAAATATTTTCCATTTAAATTAATCTTAGTTTGATGCTATGTTTTCAAATAAAATGTTTTGAATGCTAGATATTTTTAGTAAATCTTTAGTAAAAAGTATTTTTGCAAATACTCTCTTGTCAGTTAAGACATTCATAGGTTTAAAAGTATTCAATTCTGTTGCTTTTCCCGTGCCAAACTGTGAAATATGTGCAAATATGACCGATGAGTTTGTGCGTTCTTTTTGCTAACAGCTATATCCACAACGTTGCCTCACCATAAATTACTAATGATGTTTGCTGGTATGAATTATGGAACATCACTGAATCCACCAGAGCTACTTAGTCTTCTTTTGTTGCAATTAAATCTTCAGGCTTTTTTCATGAAACAAAGACACAGCTCATAATACAAGGTTTCAGGTTCTCTGTTTAGCTGTTTAGCAACTTTCCAAATTTGTTAACTATCTTATGTAATCAGCCTAATCTTGCAGTCATCTTGTTCCAAGCCCATATGACTCTGTGAATAAAGTGCTGGTCTGTCTTTTTCTATGCAGTTACAATGAATGCAACTTTCAAATTGAATGTGAAAACAGGTATCTGAAATATTCCATGCAACTCATATACTGTGTATAAGTCGTACGATAGTTTTTGCGCCAAATAGACCAACATTTTGATCTCCAGTTGGCCGTTTATTCATTGTGACTGTTGTGTCGCGGAGCCAATGATAAATTTCTTCAATGCAGTCAATGAAGCTCGAGAAGCAGAGTTCCAGATGTTAAAATAAGACTTTATTAAACAAAGTAACAAAGCCGAGATGACGGCCGCCACATCTGAATCTTTGTCCGTCCAGGCACCCATATTTATACCTCTTCTTACCAAAGTTGGTAGTTCCGGTTTTTTATTGGTTATGCCTGTCTGGTTTGCCACAATTTATTACTAGCACACCTGGTCCATCTTTTAATGGAGGAATTTGGCCAAATCAACCATTTTTTAAAAACTTGCATTTTGCCGCTTCCCATTGGTTGGCGGTGGTCCCATGAGACATACATCAAATCTGTTTACTCGTTACTGTCAACTTATTGGAAATCACCCAAAGTTCATTGGGTTATTCAAGTTCACTGGTACAATCCAATGTAAACCACTGACACTGCCCAATGGAAGGGCCCTCATACATACAATCCTCATTAAGACATCCAGTATTGAGAATAACTAAACATATTGATTAGTATATTGATTACTTTCATGATTATACATAATATTTTGAGTAAGATAATACCATATTGAGTAAATAACATAAAAGGTAATAGAAATACACAATATGACTTGTCAGTTAGACAGTGAGTTGATTCATTGAAAATGAACCAAAAGAATGATTTGTTGACATCACTTTTTTTTTTCAAACAATAGCTGTCTATGTTTCATTCTCTGCAAAACTATGATTTCAGAAGACTTGGACCAATTGTATGATACTTTCTGTGGTGTTATTTAGTAGCTTCTTTTAAAATTCGCTTTTTGTGAAGGTGAAGTCATACAGTTTTGGAGTGAATAATGACAGACATTTAATTTTAGGGTGAACTTTAATTCCTCAAACACGCTATGAAACATGGGTGAGCGTGATTTCACCAAGTACAACATGTTCCTGGATCAACATCCTTGTTGATCCTGGAACAACATTCCAATCAACCAATCAGAATTGAGATATAACTTTTCAGGAAATATCTGTTTTAGGCTTACAATCAGGGTTAGGTGCTTCTACACCCTTGTTAATCAGCTATCATTTCCCACTGATAAAAATGAATAAATTATGGGTAGGGTTAGGTTTAGGGGTAGTGCTTGGGTTAAAAAGTAGATTAGGTATTTTTTAAGTGGTGGGAAAGTCGGTGGTGATTTGCATTCAGTGGCCTATATTTCACATAAGCTAATATGTGTCAGCTACATCCGCTGGGAAAATAAGACACTGTTTACTAAAGCACACAAGATGGTTTATTAGGAACTAGCAGACAACTCAATTAAAGTTCCCTTCAGTTCTCCTTTCACCATGTGAATTGAGGCCTCTGGTTTAAGGGTTTATTCTGAAATTATTACAGAAAACATTGAGGAGGGAATTCACCGAGAATGAATTACGTCCGCTGATAGCATTGTTTATTTGCTCACGCTGTTGCTTTAGCACCTGAGTCACTAAAAGAAAATCAACAAATCAAATTATGCAAGTCAACAAGGGGACTTCATCAAACATCTAAGAGGGCTGCAAGTTGACTGAAAATAATTTAAATAAAATGTATTAAAATAAGGGTCACTAAGAGGTGTTCTTATGTTGATTATTAATAAAATATTTTTTCTTTCTCATAGCTACTTGTTGGGATTATATATATATATATATATATATATATATATATATATATATCTTAAATATTCTAAAATGTGCAGCATAC
>NW_015552740.1:326859-337722 GCF_001515605.1 Sinocyclocheilus anshuiensis | reverse complement strand
TACTTAGGACCATGTGATATTTCAGTTTTTCTTTTTTAATAAATCTGCAAAAATGTCAACAATTCTGTGTTTTTCTGTCAATATGGGGTGCTGTGTGTACATTAATGAGGAAAAAAAATTAACTTCAATGATTTTAGCAAATGGCTGCAATATAACAAAGAGTGAAAAATGTAAGATACTTTCCGTACTTTCCGTACCCACTGTATATATATATATATATATATATATATATATATATCAAGAGATCACAAAATGAATATATATATATATATATATATATATATATATATCAAGAGATGTCAGGAATCACAAAATGAATTGCAATTAATTATTTGACTCTTAATACTCCTAGTTTCAGAAGCCTTAGAAAATGTTGAGAACTGAATTGGATGCAGGTTTTTGCACTATAATAACTGTTTAGCGCTTTCACAGCTGTGTATTTAAAATTGATGTTTTACGGGTCTCAGCAGACAAGAAACCTTTCTGTTTTCAATTGTTAGCTTTTGTGGATGCATTTGCTGATTTGAGAATTGTTTCCAGAGTGCTAATGTGTCTGTAAACTAACTGTCCTCTCCATTATCACTTATAAGAGTCTTTTAGCTGCGAACGGTACAGTAATCTACATCACGTCTGAGACTTGCACAAATGTCACTGGAGATGAGTGTGATGTATTAAAATGTTGTTCTGCCAGAGCTCCTATTTTGACAGTGTTCTCCTATTGGCAGTGTTCTGTATTTGAAACCACAGCAGGTTCATGTGCTCATTTAACCACAAGTGGGAAAAGAATGCAAGCAGAAGTTGATCGGTATTAATGCCGAGTTGATGGCTCCTGTTGTTTTCCAGCCTAAGCCAATGGCGTTCATTCACCCATTATCTTCATCAGCAGTCTGGCACGCATGGTGCATTTGAGTGCTGCTTTGATGTCGACTGCTCCTGAGGTTTAACTGGAAATTTGCATCCTGATTTGCGTCTCCGGAACTGATCGATGGCGGTTGGTAGAGCTTAATGCTAATGCTAGCTGTCGCCTCGTGGTGCCTCATGTTTACTTACTGCTGCTTCAACGTCAGCTGCGTTTTCTAGCGAGCTGATCCGAGGCTTTTAGACAGCGTGTGGGACTTTTATGAGAATAAATATCATAAATCATTCTGCTTTATAGCTCCTGAGACCGGAGGTGAGGAGCGTGCAGGAGCTCTGCCACTGTGTCCATCTCAGATTTCTCAGGCAAAGCTTGATAGAGTATTGACTTTTTCTGATTAGCAACGAAAGGGATGTGAGCAGGGTGACAAAAGCCAAACAGAGCATCAGGTTTATTTTTGGACCCCGGGGATACATAATTCTGTTTTGGAGACGTGAAGTCTAGCTTCAGAGCGAGACTGTGAAACATGACTATCTCTGGCAATAAGAGGCAAATTCTAGCTTCAAGTTTCCTCTAGGCTTTGTAAGGCTTTAATAGTTTGGTAAGGGGAAATTTCCAAATTACACACAGATAGTAACCTACTTTATTTTTACAAACTAAAAAAAAATTAACAAACCATAGAAAGTTTGCTTTTTAAATGTATTTTAAAATGTAATTTATTCCTGTGATGATAAAGCTGAATTTCAGTATCACATGATCCTTCAGAAATAATTATAATATGCTAATTTGGTGCACAGAAAACATTTATCTTGTGCTGCTTAATATTTTGTGGAAACTCTTATGCTTTATTATTATTATTTAGGATTTTTTGATAAATAGAAAGTTCCAAAAACTGGATTTATTTGAAACAAGTAAAATGTTTTGTAACTATTTAATAGGCTGAATATATATAAAAGTATCTTGGTATGTAGATAGAAGCAACAAGGAGCTGAGAGAGTGTAATTGAAGAGCAAAGCAAAAGAGTTCAGTCCAGTCCAGTCCAGTCAAGTTCAGTTAGGCTACATGGTGTATGTCCTGGTAGAGTGTCAAGTGAGGGACTAGTGCAGAGAAGCAAAAGCACATATAAACTTTAAAGCTTCATCTACAATATGGGCTTCAAGCTCACTGGAGAAATTCCCCAGTTCATTTATATGCTTTTGAAAAAGCCTGGTTTAAGGGCATGACCCTATGTACACATGCAACATACCTAACAGACAAATATGGATGAATACTTGAAAAAAAAATACTAGGACTTGCACAGCAACTCATTTTTGCTGTTTCTAGCAAGTCCAACAGTGTGATGAATAGTCAAAGACCCCTAACACATACACACAGTTCAGGTATGCAAGTGATAATTTGAGTTTCTAACAAGGTTGTATCAAAGTATAGAGAGAGGGTGAGTTCGATTTTATTTCCTTGAGCACAACTAACCTATTTTGGTGCCACTTAACTAAGATGTAGTGGTTTCTTGTGGACTCTGTATGTGTGTGTAGGAGGAAAAGAGAAAGAACATAAGGAAAGGCCAGATGAGGAGGTGAAGGAGAGAAATCAAGACTGATGGAATGAAGCCATTAATGACTTGCAACTCTGTGCAGCTTATGGAAACGAGAGGAGGACATGGCAACTAATGTTACATAATGACAAATTTTCACTCCTGTTAACTGAAAACAGAAAAGCTAAATACACATGCAAACACAGATACAGTTCATTAATTTAGGGTTGGCCCAATACCAGAGTTTTCGGCTTCAGTACAGTAACTACTATAATACTTTGCAATTGATATCGTGATTCTGAACAGATGGTACTGTAAATAAACTACTGAATATATGTGGGATGCAGGGTCATATAATTACTAACTTTATCTATTTAGTAGGGGTATAAAACTGAACAAAATACCATCATGAAGCATACTGTGAAGTTGTGTTTCCAAATATATTCACCAGATATAGATGAATATTATCGTAATTGAACAAGACAAATGTTCTATATTTATGTTCATGTAAAGGATAAACTAAAAGTTAATATTAAATAACTTGTATTTAAATACAGATTTAGATTTAGGAAAGAAACCAGAGAATGAATCAGTGTGTTTGAACGAATTGCTTCAGTGACTGATTCAATGACTCACTCATAAAGAGAGTGAGTCTTGTGAAAGTCAGTGAATGAATCAATGTTTTTGAAAAGTTCACTTGAATAAATGACTCCCATATCAAGACACTTATTGCCACTTGATGTATCAATGTAACCTGCAAAAAGACTCAATTATGCTTAAACATTCTTTATATAAAGTGTAGTTTCTTTTATCAGTTGCACAGCTGTTTCAAATCTGTAGTGCTGCAGTATCTTTTTTGTACCAGAATATTGCGCAACTCAGTCTCCAACCTAGTCTCATCGCTCATCATAAGCTCGAAAACATCTGTCTTTCCATCTCTCGCTGTCCTTCAACTTGCTTTGCCCTCTCCCTTTTTAACACACAGAGGAGCCTACTCACCAATTCCATGTGTTCTAATACCCAAATCATTCTTATATTGCAGTCACTCACTGCCAGCCTCAGTCTTCGAAAGACACAAAGTTAAAAACTGTTCTCAGTGTCAAATAGATTCCTCCTGAATGAAATGTGAGGCGTCACAAGGCATCACTTCAGTCTATTTAAGTAGCTCTGCCATCATAATATATGCTTTTTATAGAGAGAATAGTCTTCCTTCTTTTTTCAGTCTTACCTACAGCTCACTTTATTGGTATATTTCAAATATAACCAAAGAGACAATCTTATGTCTAAGAAATGCATATAAAGAACAAGGTTGCCATCTGCTATCATGGGAAAGTAGCTCAAAAGGAGATCTGTCAGATGCTTAAAACGGTTCAACTTTAATGAGAGATGCGGATTTCATTTCTGATAAATGCCTGAAGAATATGTACCTGACATAGCAATGTTGATAATGTAAAACTAGGGCATAAGCAGCAGTGTGGAGATAACATTTGGCGGTTATTTTAATGTGAAATGGGTTGTGGTGGCTGACTTAAATTGAGGCATTATTACTGAGGCTTTACAAATACTTAAATATACACTTAAAGTTTATGAGCTGCAGTTGCTGTTGACATTATGAATATTTGAATAGATTTTTTTTTTTTTTTTTCTGAACGGAACATGGCAGCTTGTTTCTTACCAACTATTGTATGATTTCTTCTATAAGATGTTTTTTACCAATGGTAAATAGACGCTCATGAACAGAAAATCGTTCACTTGAGAAGGTAACCATAGCAACAGTGTGCTGCTTGAGTACATTTTATTCATTTTGGATCATTATAGGACATTTGACAAAAAAATTAAAAATGGTTTCATGACTTTATTAAAGATTTTACTAGTTTATTCCAAAAACATTTACTGATTTTTTTATTATTATTATTATTATTTTTTTTTTTTTTTTTTCATCTTAAAGTTAGTTTACCTTTGACTAACTGTTTGGAGTGTAGTGGCTGTAAGATGCAATTCCATTGTTTAGTTTTATCGATTCCAAGTAAACACATGGAACTTTTTTTTCTATACTGAGAACATTTCACATCTCATATAATGAGTGAAGCACAGCTCACCAAGCTTTACACACAATCTTTGGCTTCATCCCAGTCAAATGACAAGTTGTTAACAATGTATTTTTTGACCTTCTAGTGTTAATGAAGTGAATTCAGATATAGTTCAACACAGGGTGTTGTTCTTAATCCTTTTTTTTTGTGTTTCCCTTGTAGGTCATGGACATTGCCTCTTCTCCTGCCTCTAGGCTGACCATGACAAACTGTTCTGTTTTTATGTGGTAAGTTACCCCATTATGTCTGTGTGAACTAAGGCTGATACGGCCTGTGGGGACTTGAGGTGGAATATATATGCTGTACTGTCTTAATACTTTTTTGATAGCTGCTTCTATCCGGCCTGAAAAAGAAGATACAAGATGACTATATTTAGTAGGAGGGGGGATTGAACACTTTTTCAAAACAATATTTCTCATGGTTGGAGATGAATATTAAATTAAGACAAATTCATCCTTTAAAATAACTAAAATAGACACACTTTCATGGATGTGATTCTTCCAGAATAATCCAGATTTTTTTTTTCTCGGTCTAAAATCATGACCCACCTGAATCATGCAGATCAGTATTAAAAATGAAATAATAATAACAATAATAATAATAATAATAATAAAAGTTTTAGCTGCTTAACATTTTTGTGGAAACAATGATACGACTCAAACATTTATGGTAAGATTTTAGAAAATGAGAGAGAAACTAACAATTTTATTCATCATAAATTATAGTGATGAAAAGTGAGTGAAGCGCGAAGACACTTAAAATGTTTCAAAAGATTGCTATTTAATGAATGCTTCAACAAATTTAATAAATATATATATATGATATATGCAAATAAATGCTGTTCATTGAACTTTCTATTTATCAAAGATAAAAATCCTGAAAAATAAAATGTATCACCATTTCCACACAAAATATGAAGCAGCACATCTGTTTTCAACATTGATAACAAATCATTTTTGTTTCTTGAGCATCAAATCAAATTGTAAGGATTTCTGAAAGACCATGTGACACTGAAAACTGGAGTAATCATGCAGAAAATTCTGCTTTGCATCACAGGAATAAATTACATTTTATAATATATTAAAATATTTTTTTGTAATAATATTTCACAATATTGCTGTTTTTTACTTTATTTTGATCAAAAAATGCAGCCTTGATAAGCAGAAGAGATTTATTTCAAAATCAAATAATTGTAATGTTTCCAAACTTTTGGCAGGTACTTTAATAATAACAATTATATTATATTATATTATATTATATTATATTATATTTATTATATATTATATTATTTTATTATTAAATGCTGCTTTTTTATTTTTACAGGACAATAGTATGTATTACTACAATATATGATATATCTTTTAAATAGTTAAAATGTTTTCTTATTTTGTTTTCTTCTTTTTTTATAATAATAAGTGATATAAGTGAATAAGTCAGATTTTCCTGCTTTTTTTGTCTCTAGCTAAATACATGTTTGCTTTTTTTCTTAATGCACATTCTTGGTATTATTATTCAGTGAGCCTCTTTGGCTGTGCAGACTTGTGTAGTGTTTTAATTTCATTTACAAACTCACATTCAGTCCGGCTCCGTTATGGTATGTAACAATCGTTTTAAGTGTTTCAATTATTTCCAATCGATAAAAACTTTTATTTTTTCTTGAATATCTTGACATTTAACTTCAAAGCTTCCTGAATTCTCATTGCTTATTGTCGTCCTCATCTCCTTAGACTCAATCTATTATAAACTAAACAAATTAATTTACTCATGTTTGCAGCGATCTGAAGATATTCATGTTCCATTATAAACAGAGGACAGTGGGTTATATACTTAGTTTGCGTATTTCTTTGCAGTGAGCAATGCAACACTATTTTATATTACAGAGATCTGAAACATGCTTCTGCTGTGTTATGAAGTCTATGACAAGCTGACAAAAAGAGCGTGCAGGTTTATTTAGATATGTCATTTATTCCCTGTGTCAGCTCAAGACTCTATATTGGACTTCATGACAGAGTAAGAAATTCTTCAAACATTCTTTTTTGCCCGATGTTAATTTTTAAACAGTGTGTTGTTTGCTAGTGTGACACTAGCAAACAGAAAAAGACAAGCAGATGTGACTTCATGGACACACATACACACTTTGGCGCAGACACACATAATTAGACTTCAATAAGAGATCAGATGAAAAATGCACAGGCGTTTGCTCAAAGGCAAAACACAAATGAATTTCTCTCCCACCACCATCTCGCTCCTTATTTACGTCAGAAAATTAAGATGAATTATGCCACTGGGCCAAAGGTTATTTATTTAAGCGCAATAAAGCAAATGCGCATTCACAGCAACTCCAAATCACATTCTCTGTTCTCATCGGCCTTGGGCTCTCTCATGTTCGCAAACACAAGGGGTCATAAAATGATACAACGAGACAAGAACGCACATGTTTGTAATACATTACGCTGAGGCGATGATTATCCACAGAATCTATGTTATCATTTCATACTGACACTTAATATTTCCATGCCCCACCTCACAAGAAACATCTCCTGCCTGCCACCTGAGCTGTGTTTGGCTTCACTGAGCATGTTACATCATGTTCTGACATGCGGGGCTCGTACGATTGATTGGAAAAACCTGAAGCTGATGGCTGATAGACATTGGAGAAAGTCAACCCTGAGACTAATCCAAGCCATTGTGCATCGGTAGATAAGGAAAAATAGAGGAAACACTTTGAGTCGCTCTGTCAGAGAGGATGCTGGGATATCAGCTACTATATATATATTTGGTAACTTCATTTTGATGGTCCTTTTTGAACATTCTGTTGACAATAAGTGACATTGCACCTACATGTCAAACAAATCTCATTAGAGCTTAATATCTGCTAACTCTTTATTTTGAGGGTCTGCCAACAGGCATTCTACTGACTATTAGCAGCTTTGCAGGTACATGTCAACTTATTCTAATCCTAACTGTAGCAGTCTACTAATAATCGACTAACACTCTAATGAGAGTTAGTAGATATGTTGGTGCAACGTTACTTACAGTCAACAGAATGTGTTAAAGGGACCATCAAAATTAAGCGAAACCATACATTTTTGAAAATAGTAGTAGTACATACACTGAAAAAAAAATGATTCATTGAATTTACTAATTTTTTATAAGGTAAGTGGTTGCAATCAATTTATTTTAGCTACATTTAAATAAACAAATTTAGTTGACTAACTTTCAACATATTTTTTTTATTAAATGTAGCTAAAATAAATTGTTTGCAGCCACTTACCAAAAAATGTAGTATCATTTTTTTTCAGTGTATTATAAATATTTTGTGTATAGATATGTAATTAAATAATTATAAAGATATTACACACACACATTCTAATCATACATGTTGATTTATATTTAAATATTAAATAATCACATATTACATAAACATATATATTGATTTATGTTTAAATATGTAATAATCACATACAAATTATATAATTCTAATGTATATATGTATATATATATGTATATGGGAGCACAGCGTAAAGGCACATATGGACTGCATCCGAACTGCTTACGTGAGCAAAACTGCAACAAAAGCAGTAAATACACTACTCATTGTGACAAACATATAAGCACCTTGTTTATCATGGTCTATTGTTTCTAGGCAGATTTGTTGCTGGCAGAGCTTTAATACGGAGAGTCTCCAGTGGTCATCTTTTATAAAAACCTCATGTTCTTGAATCAGTCCCTCAAACAATGCTTTTGAAAATCTGTCACTAAAGACATCATTTGAATATTACTTACTACAATAAGCACTAAATGGTAAATGTCAAGAGAAAAAGGAAAACTAAATTTTTGTTCTGATTCTAAATATTTAAATGCCAAAAATCAATGGCATTAGCTGAAATTTGTCAACCGTTTGTTGTTAGCATTGCATTTGTTTATGCAGATTTAAAATGTGGCTTCATTTTATATTGTAGTTGTTATAAAAATTGGTTCAAACTCTTCGCCTTATACATTTACATGTCAGTGGCAGCACCTGCATTTTGGTCTGCTCTATGTAAATGTATTCAGGGCTGGAACACTGTGTTAAACAAGAATGTTCTCTCTTATCCCCGTATTAACCAAGGTACGCAGACCATTACTAACACTCAAGTGTTACTGTGTTTGTGTTAAAAGCTCTTAATCCCATATGCTGGTTTGTTCTCAAATTGACTGTTATTATTGTAAATTTCATCATAGATAATAAATTCATGCTGAGATAATCCCTCTTACAATGAGGTAGTTCAGCCTCCCTAATCAAATGGGGTTTTATTTTTCGCTCCTTGTACCGGCATCCATTTCACAAGGGAATACATGGATTTACCTGCTATTTTATGTTCTCTGCGAGCCCTACTGCGCCGCTGCCACAGCAAACTCTGGCCCCTCAGGTTACCCACAATGCTCTGAGGCATCTTAAAGGGGAAGGATCAGGCTCTGATCAGATGCCATGAGGTCAGTGGCATGTCACAGTGAAAATATCCCCCCGGCGTTTGCTGTAATTCTCTGCAAGCGTCTTTCCTTTGTGCTGCCAGGGTGGGAGAGCTGGAGGAAAGCCTCTTAGCTTTTCACAGATCCACACAAACCCAGACAGATAATGTGTCTTTTTGGAGAGAAGCGACAAAAGGTCCTGCCACTTATTTATTATTTCATTCTGCTGTCTGTCTACTCGACTCTTCATGCCATTTTTTCATGGTGAGAAAACGCCGGCATTGTCCAGGATACGTTGACGGCTCTCAATAAAAAGGACAGTGTTTACAAACTATCGTGGTTGTCATGAAAAGATGTCAAATGTAGTACAGGTATGTTTAGAGATATTAACTATCTATAACTATAAATATTAAATAAAATATTGCTTTGAAGTAATAATGCTTCTATTGTCCTTAAAAGCTCTGTATGTGGCCTTGATTATGGGATAAAAGTGTACTTGCTTAACAGTTTGTGTAAGGCTATGTGTGCTTAATCTTTAAAGGGGTCATATGATGTTGCTAAAAAGAACATTATTTTGTGTATTTGGTGTAATGAAATGTGTTTATGCGGTTTAAGGTTAAAAAAACACATTATTTTCCACATACTGTACATTATTGTTTCTCCTCTATGACCCGCCTTTCTGAAACGCGTCGATTTTTACAAAGCTCATCGGTCTGAAAAGCGAGGTGTGCTCTGATTGGTCACCTATCCAGTGCGTTGTGATTGGCCGAATACCTCAAGCATGTGACGGAAATGTTACGCCCCTTACCATACTGTGATGGCGTGGCGGCCGGAGCGACGAGACAAAAACATTAAACACCATTATAAACGAGGCATTTGTTGCATCCAGGGGGACATAATTACTGATTATAATGACTTATACTGTTTTTTTTTTTTCGCGTTGCGTTGCATCGCACCGCGTAAACATAAAACCATGTCTGCATTTGTGATCGGAGAAATGACAAACAACAAGTGCTACTCTACACTACTCAAAAGTTACGCCTTCTTTCTTTGTGTGAACATTTGGGCGGCGTTATGCAAATCTTCCCACATCGTGATGTAGACATGCGGGGGCATGTTAGAACGAGCCGTTTTAGGTAGGCTTGGTTGACTCCATAGCCGCGGGAACGTATTTTGAGCTGGGGGGGCTGAGAAATAAAACGGGGGGGTCACGTGACAAGAGTGATGCGAGAAGACTGACACTATATGATGGTGGATCCAAAGCGCAACTTTTGTTAATAAAACTATCATTTATTCGTTTAATAGCCTATAAGTGAGTGTCTTTGTTGCTGGGTTTTCATTAAAAAAATAACAATGAACCACAAACTAAGCATTCGTTTTAAATAAGGGAAAAGATCTTATTTATTTGGGTTACAACGGCTATATCCATCTTATTCATTTTGTCAATGCAAGGTAGCCTAGATGTTTAATATATGCGAATTTGCCATTGTACTATTTTATGGCTGATGTGTCTTAATTAATAAGATAATAAACCACAAACTACAAACGTTTTAAGGAAGCCTGAGGGGAAATCCATAGGCTATTTATTTCTGTTAAACACGAGTAAAACTTTACAGCGCGGGTACATCAGTCTTATTCAGTGGCGTAGCGAGTCAGCCCCGGGCCCATATGCAAAAAATGTGTAATAAATGTTATGGGCTCCAACTCAGTTAACTTAACCCACGCAAGCCACCCAATAATCGCAGCTTTGCGCTTTGTTACTACAAAGTCTCAGCCTTCTGTCAATTTTATGATAAAATACAAACAACACACGTCTTTTTACGCACTTTAATTTGTACTGAGAATTCGCCTCAGTTCAAGCTGCATATTAATCAATTATATTTTCTTCTTTAATATTTGCAGCACGAAATAAGCATGAATATGTGAATGCATGT
>NW_015552740.1:305822-326753 GCF_001515605.1 Sinocyclocheilus anshuiensis | reverse complement strand
TTCTCTGCTGTCTGTAGAAATTGTTGTTAATTCTTAATTTGGGTACGGCTGAGACATGTTACGGGTTATAATATAATCCAAAAATCATGGCAACAAATAATTTTTTAAGTTTAATACGTTTAATCAGTTGAAACGACGTTCACAGTCAATTTGATTCAACTTAACTCATATTTAACCGTTGCTTCTTGTCATTATAGGCTTAGGCTACTTTTTTCAATGAATTTTAATGAATATACTAATTAATAAAATGAATATTATTTATTTTGTATTACATATTGTTCATACATTTATTTTTAACACCGCACCCCCAGCACCCCCATTTGTTCGTGGGCTACACTCCAGGGGGTGCTGCAGCACCTGCTTCCCGCGGTAATGGTTGACTCTTAACTTTTATAAAGAATATCTATTTGGATTTGAGACTTTAGTCTTTGCAACTTTACAGATCTTCTTTATGCACCAAGAGCTTGTAACACTTCAAAGAGAAAGACAAAATTGAAATCGCATCATATGACCCCTTTAAAAAAAAGTACAATGTTTGGCATGTCATTCATAGATCCATTTTTATTTATTTATTTATTGAATATTTAAATGTTACATTTAGATGTTAAGAATGATAAAGTAAAAGCAAATGCTATCAAATTATGGGAAAATGAAGGCAGTAGAAGGGTTAATGTTCTGTTTGATGGTTTTTACACATTTCTCCACACTGTATATGATTACCATATTTCTACAGGCAGATTGCATTAAATATATAGCATGTATTCTGCAGACACTCATTAGCTGCCACTGTGTGAAGACTGGATACTGTGTACAATTGAATTCTTGTTTTTGTCCTACTGCGAGCATAGTTTGCATCTTTTTATAGTTCTAACTCATCCATATTGCAAACACACTTGGCGTTAACAGGAATTAAGTTTCAGTGGTACTTCATGCTTTACCAATGTATACGTATGATGAAAAGTCTTTTCAAACAAATCTGCTGGAACTCTCCCCAGCAAAGCCATCTGTACCGCCAAATGTTATTTTTATCTTATCAGCCATCAGTGCCACATGGAACCCATTTTTAAGTTGCTGTGAAGTGATGTCTGTCAGTGTTTGGAGTTCTCACTTTTCAAATGCAATTTGAGAATTAAGCACTAAAACTTTGTTTAGACAGGCAGGAATTGTCATTTTTGTTTAGTCTTTCCACATATGCTCTCAGGCACATCAGCACCATGGCAAGATCTCATTGCTAGACATAAACAGTAGACATAAACAATGTGTTTCCATTCTTTCCACATTGACAGCGATGTTCAGTTGTTGTTTAAGAAAGTCTCTTGCCATTGTGCTAACACTTGCGTCATTACTATATCAACTGTATTCACCCAGTATATCGACTAACTTGCAACATGACATTTTGGACAGCCATTTATATTGCTAGCAAAACAAATACACTACAATTGTGTCTGCATTGATCAAATAAAATAAATGATCTCACTTTGTCTTGCACTTTATGTTATCAAGCATGTTAAAGGGGTCATAGGATGCTACATGCACTTTTACAAGTTGTTTGAACTGAAATGTGTGTTGGCAGTGTGTGTACACAACCACCCTATAATGATAAAAATCCAGCCAGTGTTTTTTTTTTAATCGTGTTAAATGTTTTCCCCTTTCTCAAATCTCAGATGCCTGTCTGTGTGACATCACAAAAACAGGCCCCTCCCACGATAGTTTGATTGACAGTAGCGTTTTTTAGCACAGACCATAGACGGCACTATGTTACAGACTTTTCATTAAGACCCTAAAGAATCTGCTTGTGGACAACTTGTGGAATCAACTTGTGGAAAATGGGTATCCTATGACCCCTTTAAGGCCCGAGTCTATGGGCTGTCTTATTTTATGACAGGAATGTCTTGCTCCTTTAACAGAGCGTAACACATCGCCTCTAAAAAGCACTTAAATGATTGTGAGCAAGTAGAAGGCTTCATAACACATTTTACTTAGTGAGAAGGCGTTAAATTGCTTAAATGGCTAATCTTATGTTACATCAGTTGTAAATATAGAGAGGTAGATAATACATATAGTATAATATAGCAGTGGTTCTCAAATGGTTGTGCTTGATGATCTATATTTTATGCTTGTTTGTTTGTTTGTTTCATGTTACTGTTTTGTTTTGTTTTGTTTTGCTTTGCTTTGCTTTGCTTTTTTTGCTTTGCTTTGCTTTGTACCAAACACAAACATGCATATTTTATTTGTTTTTATTTATTTTTGTTTTTGTACCCTATGTAGTTTTATGGTTTGAGAATGAGGGCATCTCATATGTTTGTATGTTGGCATCTAAATTTTGGGTCACAACCACCACTAATGTCTATATAGCAAAACAATTAATATATTTATATTTAAATTAATGGTCCCACTTTATATTAATTGGCCCTAATACCTGTGTACTTACATAGTAACTAGATGTGTACATAGTATGTAACCACAGTGTAAGTACACATTGGTGCATAGTATCTACAGCTGTAATAACTACACACATGTAACAACCCTCAGAATGGTTTGTGTAAGTACAAATGTGTAACAGGACATTGGTAACAACACTCTTTTTCACTTCACTAAGTACTCGTGTAACAGGAATTATATAACTACATTTTGTAACAACAATATGCATAAGAGTAATTGGAACCATTTGATCCAGGGGGTGGAGATGGGTAGGTTTAGGGATATGTAAAGTGGGAGGAGTCGGATCTCGAGTTGGTGGAGTTGGTGCACCACTGTAATACAAGTGTACTTACATGGTAACTCCTCAGGAACTGTCCACTTAATATAAACATTAGAGCTGTAGATACTATGTACCAATGTGTACTTACACTGTGGTTACATACTACGTACACATCTAGTTACTATGTAAGTACACAGGTATTAAGGCCACTTAAAGTGGGACCATATTTATCTCTATATATATATATATATATACTGATGTGGGGGACACACTTCTCTGGAAATAATCAGCTAGATGCACAGATACGTGTAAACATGTTCCGTCCCTGGGCAAGCCAGCGGTCTGTGAAAGAATGTGTCATGATTTTGGAACACTTGACTGGAGGGGTTGGAGATGTGAAGTGCATGAGGAACATGCAGGTGGTCTCTGGATGATTTCAATCACACTTAAGGGGGTTTTCCTGTCACAGTCTTTTTCATTGCTTTTCAGTGAATGTTTGGAAGCATGATGAAAATGTTTTTGAAATTTGGTAGTAGGTGGAGTGGAAAACTTGAATCCACATTACAAATCTGCACGCATGTGTTTATGTATGTGTGTGCTAACAAACTGACATCTGGTCATCTCTGTATAAAGTGCATGTTCTATAGCCTATCTTGAGATCATCCATCTTAAAACCAATACTTTTACTTCCTTTACATTTAACCTTATAAGTAATTTAACTGTGTGGAAATCTGAGTGTAAGCATTTTCAATGAGGAGATTCAGAATTAACGAGGAGATGTAAATAATCTTTTGTGGATCACTCCACTATGTAAGGAAGTTAATTTTTTTTAAGTAAGTGCTCAAGACACAACATCCACACAAACCAAAGTAGTGAAATTATTACTGCTTTCACTTATGGTCAATTTAATATTCCTTTGCTTAGCAAAAAATATAATTTTATTTAAAAGAAATAAATGAATAAACAACCTTACTGACCCCAACCTTTTTAACTGTAGTGTATAATAGTGTATATTATGTTATATTAATGTATAATATATACAGTAGGGGCATCGGAATGCATGGCATTGTAGGAATTACTCTTTCAGTAATTTAATTTATCTAGCTGTCTAGCTATCTAGCTAGCTTTCTCTCTGCACTGCATTCCTTTCTTTTTAATCCCTCTCTCTTTCGCCGTCTGTCAGCACTCTGGCATCTATTAACTCCCTCTCAGGTTGTCCCTCACTCCGCCAGTGCATTTGAGCCTTTTCACTTCACACAATTAGAGTGCATTACCTGCAGAGCTTTCTGCATGCATGTTTGAGGAAGCAGGGATGGCCTCTGAGGAGTTTGGGTTGGATAATGGAGCTGTGTGTTTGTGTGTGTGATTCTGTGTGCATGCCTGCTTGCATCACATCACTGAAGCCTTGGAAAAGCAGCAAGGGACACATGAGCCTTTTATTCCTGGTGTTAATTAAGAGCTAATGTACCTACATACCATATATTTTAGAAACAGGCAGAAGTAGCTGACACCCTACCCTGACACAACATTGTCCAAAGTGCATTATGTCACATAATACAGCAGTGAGGAAATGAAACAGTGAGCTATTTGGCTATTTAAGCACCATGGACAGCAGTTGGGAGCTTATTACAGGACCATGGACAGCAATTGTTCACTCTATTCTGTGAATGAGAGGGTATGAAGAAAAGCATATTTGTACAATGCAATGTTTTCAAAGTAATTATATTTTTTTAAACTTTAGAAAACACCTTTCCACTTGTATTTTCGTCTGTAGTTGTGCCGTATATTGTTGTAAATATGTTTGTATTACCATCACCTGCCCTTTGTTCTGATGCTCAGTGTTTGTACACAGCAAACAACACAATTAATCAAAACATTCACTTAAGTCATGGCAACTCCCTCACATTTCTATTTTGAGCTGCAATCAATCAAGACATGTATAGACACCAAGAAAAAAAAAAAGATAAGACAAATCACTGTTCAGAAAAGGCTTTAGCAATCTTTGTGCTCTGGCTGAGTAGAAGATGAATAGACATATCTATATTTAGGCAGTTTAACCTGAATATCTCTATACATCAGGCTTGTGCACTACTAAAAAGTAAATTGAAAAGGCCTTTTGATGTAACAAGAGGTATTTATTTATTTATTTTCCATCAACATTATTTCATCCCTTAGTCTTCGTAATAGATTCTGATAACAAAATAAACAGAACACAATTTTGTTATTTTATTGGCCTAATTAAATGTCTCCTCAAATGTTTCCTGTCTCTTATGATCAATTTAATGTGTCAATTTTATATATATATATATATATATATATATATATATATATACATACCTGTATACAGTATATATATAGAGAGAGAGAGAGACTGTACAAACTTTCACTGCATTTCTCAGTAATCTCAAAGCATGCAGCTCTGCTGTGTTGTTACTGTCCCAGAATGCATCATTCTAACAGCACTCTGACCACTCTATTACGTGTTTGTGACAGGAAAACTGCCCACAGTTTCTAAGACTTGGATTTTTAATAACCTTCCACCCCCTTCCCTTTTTCATAGTGAAAGGCTGTGAGGATATCTCTACCCCAAAGGTATTATTTTGGTTTCTCTCGTGGGTTCATAAGTTTTATGACTGTAATTGAACAGTAAATCTTGCTGGCTTTTTCTTTCCAGTGATATGATGAACAAAGTGTCACTGCAGCAGCAACTCCAAACTTGACCCAGCATTTTTCTCGATTTTCTTTCTGTCTATACATCATACCCATAATTATGTTAAAGGAGTCATATGATGCGATTTCAAGTTTGTTTTTTTGTTATTAGTTTAAGTATTTGCTATTGACTGTTCAAATGTGGAGTTTTGCGCATCGTGTGTGTGTGTGCGCGCGCACGTGTGTGTGTGTGTGTGTATGAGAGAGAGAGAGAGAGAGCGCGAGAGAGCGCGAGAGAGGGACAGCGTCACATCAAAGTGGAGTCAGCTGTCTTAACCGCGGCTTGTGTACTGCATCATTACTGTGTCTGTTCCCCGTTGGGTCTTGAACTGATGGTAAAACTAATGACATTATTTACTGTCTTTACATTTATTTTGAAAGATGAAGCTCGCGATTATGGTAAAGGGCGTTACATTTCCGACGAGTGCTTGCGGTGTTCGGCCAATCACAATGCACTGGGTCAGCTGGCCAATCAGAGCAGACTGCACTTGTCAAAGGAGGGGGCTTTGTAGAAAACGAAGCGTTTGAGAGAGGCGGGGCATAGAGGACCTACAATAATGTACAGTATTTGAAAAATAATGTGTTTTTTGAACATTAAAGCATGTCAACATATTCTGTTACACCAAATACAAAAAATAATGATTTTTAAAAAAGCATCATATGACCCCTTTAAGTGTTACACTTGTTTCAGTAGTCCACTTTAGACATTCTATTAACTATAAGTAACTTTGCAACTACATGTCAACTAAGTCTCACTAGAGTTTTACTAGACTGTTAATAGAATAAGCTGACATACTTGCAAAGTTACTTATAGTCAGAATGCAGACAGTCTACTAATACTCTAATGACTGGTAGTCGGTGCTGGGTAGATTACTTACAAATGGTAGTGTCACTCATTACAAAATACATGATGAAAATTGTAGTCAGTAGTGTCATTTAGATTTTTTTTTCATTTTACTTTTTTTTTTTACTTTTTTTACTTTTAGATTATGATAATTACATTTGAAATATTTTATTTGTTTACCTGTACGCCAAAATGACTGTTAACCAACATCAGAGAACTGTGTGCAAGCAAATGTGTTATTGAATTATTAAAGTATTAACTTTAAATTCAAGTAAATATGTTAAGTCAAAGAGGTTTGGGAATCCCTGCATCACATAAACAAAAAATTAATAAACATGAAAACAGCAATGACACAGAGAAAATCGTCCAGATTTTATATATTTTTGTCAGTTATACATTGACAGAGTTTAATAAATTACATAATTGTTTGTGTCATACATGTTATAATTGACTGAGAGATGCTTTTGTCCTCAAATTCAGAAGACATTTAATTCACATGACATTTACATGATCGTTCTATATTGTGAATATTCAGTGCTAAACGATATGCCACACAGTAGAATTTTTAGAAAGAAAAAATAGAAATTAGAAAAAAAGAAGAATTAGCGAGAATCAATCAATTATTAATAATTAATATAATCTAATCACAAGTACTAAATTTTGGGAATCTAATTACATAAACCAAATTGTATGTACAGGTGCATCTCAATAAATTAATAGTGAATTGGTGGGTTTTTGTTAAATGTGAGCCAAAATCATCACAATTAAAAGAACCAAAGACTTAAACTACTTCAGTCTGTGTGCATTGAATTTATTTAATACACGAGTTTCACAATTTGAGTTGAATTACTGAAATAAATGAACTTTTCCACGACATTCTAATTTATTGAGATGCACCTGTAATCAGCACTGCTTGACATGCAGTTGCAAAGTTACTTATAGTCAGCAGAATGTCTAAATTGGACAATCAAAATAAAGTGTTATCTGTTAATCTTTAGGCCCATGATTGATATGACTGTGGAGAAAACCAGATTGTGCAGATTATGGCTTTTTAACTTCAACACAAAGCCACTGTAAATTGAAAAAAAAAAATGATTAGCTCTCATTATCTCTGTGCTGGACATGCAGGATCATCTGTTCTCAACCTACATGATGTCTGCATGACAGAATGGCAGTAGATAATAATTGGCTCCTGGCCTTTTCCAGATGTGAGATGGTGTTGATCTGTCGTTGCACGACTCCAGCTGCATGGCAGGAAAGGCTACCGTCCATATGGTCCTCTTCCTTCCCTGCCTGGATCAGTCTAGACGGATCAGGCAGATGGAATCACACACCGTCTGCCGACAGTCACATGTTATGTTTCTGCCAGCATTAATTGGGCACGGGCTGCTTCCACTAGCTGAAATGCAAGGGCTTAGAGGTTGAGGTTTTGCACCACTTTGTGGAATGCAGAGGTGGCTGATAATCGGGGAAGAAAACCAGGAAAAAAGAGCAAGATGAAGAAAAGGGCAGAGAACATTGTGTAACAACTTGTCCAGCACTTTGTGACATCAGAGAAATGTCATGTGTTCTTGGTGCAGGCAGCTGTGTTTCTCGCAGGAGCAGAGATCTCACATTCACAGTGGGCTAATCAATGTTGACAAGGCATTTCAAAACTGAAGCAGTGAGTGGGCCGCATGTTCTAAAGTGATCAAATTGGCATGCTCCAGCTGAGCTGTGCTGTTTGAAGATGGCCTTTGATGAAGACTGCAGCATTGAGCGCAGGACTCTTCTGGGGACCCATTCAGCCTCTCTACCCTGGATAGATTTATTTTTTCCTCTTTCTTTCTGCCTCTTGCACCCCTGTGATCTGTCAGGATAAATACTACGTGCTGTTGGGCCCCAACCTATTCCAAGATAAAAGTTTCAATTCTCTTTCTCTGCGAAGAGCGCTCCTTGTGCAGTTGGCTTTTTTTTTTGCAGGATAAAGAGCGAGGCTCTCCATTTTAAGTGTGAGACAGGTTTAATGCCGCCCCAGGCCCAGGTAAAGTGCTAGCAATAAGATTTAGACAGACTGGGCTCCACTTGTAATCTGAGGCAAGAAAAACAGCTTTTCATCAAAGTGGATTTACAGTGCTTCCTGAGCTCAATGGGAAAATCTGAAAACCTGCCACAATAGAATAAGAAACTTGTCATTCCAATTGCTAAAGTACAGGTGGGTGAAATATGGTATACCACCATTGCAAAATTTGGGGTCGGTAAGATTTATTTATTTATTTTTTAATTAAATTGTATTATTATTATTATATATCTTTTTTAGAAATTAATACTTTTATTCCGAAAAGGTGCAAGTTGATCAAAAGTGACAGTACGGACATTTATAATTAAATTATCTTTCTGTAATCTTTTAGATTGTCTTTTTGTTTATCGAGGAATCCTAAAAAAAAAAAAATGGTTTCCACAAAATTATTTAGCAGGGCAACTCTTTTTGATATTTGATAATAATAATTAAAAAAATAATAATTCCTTGAGCACTGAATCATAATGAAGGATCATGTGACACTGAAGTAATGACTGCTGAAAGTTAATATTTTCCATCACAGAAATAAATTACATTTTAAAATGTATTAAAATACAAAATAGTTATTTTAAATTATAATATTTCACAATATTATCTTTGATCAAATACCTGCAGCCTTGATGAATATAAGATACTTCCAGCAAAAACTGTAAAACAATCTTACTGATGCCAAACTTTTGAATGGTAGTATATGTTACAAAATACTGTATTATTGTACAAATTTTAGAAATAGATTTCAGAATTTCATCGGATCCTGCTTCATACAATAAGCAGATTGTTTAATCCCAAGGAATTAATACAAAATTGAGTCTGAGTCTGAAAAAAAGAGAAATGAATGTGGATAATTAAAGATACTGTATGCAAGTGTCCAGTCTCAAAGTCACCTCAAAGTCTTAGGCCATTTTGAAAACTTTTGTTTAATTGCTGCTGTACATTTTTAAGAGAACTCAAAGTAGTGGGAAAAAAATAACCAAGTGTGCTGAGTGCACCAGACTTTTTCACACTTTTAATTTCTGAATAATCATTTTAAATTTAAACTCTGAAAACTCATGCAGTCAAGTGGAAATAACAGAAATGATGGTGTCATACTAATGAATAGAAACATTTTACAGTATACACAGTAATTTCACAGTAGTGTTCTACATTTATTTTCTTCAAAAATCCAAGTGCAGTAAAATGTCTTAAATTGACCGGAATATTGTGAGCTCACAGCAGGTTAAATGAAGACTAGTGTTTTGTGATTTAGTGGTCAACCAGCCTATTGAAAGCATATTATTCTATTCTTGTTTTTCAGAACTGGTCAATTGCATATGTTTACTTCTGTACATTTCATATTGATTATTTGATTTATTGATTATTTATGTGCAGCTCCCAGATGCACTTAATTGGTGCCGTTTAACTTCACTTTACACTCTTACTGATGCTGTTAATGTTCAGTGGAAGCAGTTCAGCAGGTAAAGCAATGCAAGGATCACCTAGTACAGTAGTTTTCACTCTCAACTGCTCTGGCAAAGTCTGAAAAGACTGTAGATAATGGCTGGGTTCTTCAGAGATTTGGCGCACGCTAATTCTGTGATTTGACAAATTATTGAAGCATGTCAATTACTGCAACCACTCAACCAAGTACAATCAATTCACATGTGCAGAATATCTGCACATTTTTTTTCTTCTGGCTTCAATTAATTCAATTAAATAACTTTCAGTATTTGGGAAATTTAACATCAGAAAGTAAATCAGTGGCCCCTTGTTACAAAACAAAGTACAAGTTGAATGGGCATTATAGATATGAAAAACAGCATTTTTCATGAGCCCTGAGTTGTTATTGACAGAAGCCCCATAGTGAGCGTCTGTGTTTGGGTGTGTTTGCCATCTTTATGTGTGTGAACATCTTCCTGTCAGCCCTCTCAGCATTTACCCCGGGGGACCAGTGCATTCACACGTCAGCCGGAAAACTGACAGTGAGAGAATGACAGCAGCACTAGAGGAGAAAGACATGCATTAAGTGTCTCTCAAAAAAATAGTGACCATGAATGCTGAACTCTGCCACTTAGCTGTTAGAGAAGGCAGTGTGGAAAGGAGGGGACAGGAGACATGATGAGACAGTTGGATAGATAGAATGAATCTATCGAAGGCCAGGATAATGGAGGATTCCCACAGCAATGTGATCGCATCAGTGGAAAGTGTAAATGCTCTCATGAAGTCTCATGTTGAAGTGCAGCGAGTTCAGTCAGGGAAGAATTCGAAGACTGTTTGGAACTGTTTCTGGTAATTCGGTAAAAGAATTAACTCACAAGAGTCATTTGCATGTGAATCAGCCTACACTAGTTTTACTGTTTGTTTGTTTGTTTGTTTTGTTTTGTTTTAAGTTGCTTGCTTATTATTTTGTGACACACCAGCATTCTTTTTAAAATTATGTGTATACTAATATTTTGAATTAGGTCATGTGCACTGTAAAAAGTAATGAGTTGAACTTACTTGTAAAAGCATTTATTTGTTTAAGACAATGTTACTTCAAGTCATTACTTTTTAGGCATGCTATCAAATCAACAATTTAACACTGTAAGAAAAATTGCACATACTGCACTCAGGAAATACATAGAAAAAAATAAAAACATCAACATCCCTGTTATGACACCTTGTAAATCTAGATTTACCATTGCACCAGACAATGAAAACAGACCTTTAATCCAACAAACTAGATGCTCTTAAGTACTGTTTACTAAAGTTGTTTAGTTTAACTATTGCATCCACCTGAAAGTTCACATAACACAGTGTAATTAAGTAAATTCAACAAATTTGTAAAAATCAGTTATGTTTACTCGCTTTTCTTAAGTAGATTCAGTGATTACTTTTTACAGTGTGTACAGTATATTTTGAATATATAAATTTCTCATTTTTATTTAGGTTTAGGTTTTTCATATAATCTTTATTTTATTTTACATTTTTATTTTATTTTATTATTTTATTTTATTTTATTTTGCTTTTTCAGTCACCAATTTTTTTTTTTTTTTAGTTTTATTTGTTATTTTTTTTAGTTAACAATAGCAACACTGACAGTCTTTTTACCATACAGTTTAGACTCACATTCACAACTTAATATTTAATATTTAATAAAAAACTTAACATAATATTCCTTTTGCCATATCACAAATAAAAGTCTTGCTAGTTTGTATTTATTTATTTATTTATTATTGTGTATGTGTGATTTACTGTCAATGAATAATTAATTGGCAGTCAGTGTATACTCATATTAAATAAAACCTACTTAAGTATGTATAGCTTTATAGATGCAGTTTTTTTGTATTTTTACAAATGTAAATTTGTAAGATGATGATAAAGAAAAAATGTACTAGCATAACAAAGAACGCTTTGGTTTCAATCTATTGTCCAGAGTCCATATAATCTCTAAGGATATCATGTCAAACAGGGCGGAAGAGAGTTTGATAGGCCTTGTGTAAGTATACATAAAGGGCGTAAGAAGCCGGGCTTTTGTTAGTGATCCTCTTGAGCTTCAGAGATAAGAGGGGATGGTAATGCTCAAAATCAATAAATAAATAACACAGAGTATGCTTCTTGCACAAAAAGACAAAGAGTGAGAGAGTGGTTCATTTTTTTAATGACTCCTCTCAGCTCTCCCGGTTTTAGATGCTGTCTTCAACTGCATTATTTATTAACAGGAGCGCAACATCCAAATCGGGGCTTAAACCTGTCTCTCTCCTCTCCCCCAGAGCCTGACACAGAGCTGCTACCTTGGACAAGTAATTCAGGAGAATTAAAAATATCATTAAGGGTCATACTGATCCCCTTCCAATATTATTTCTCTGTACATCACTCTCATAAAGACGGAGTTTGCCTGTTAGGTCAGGGTTGGAGAGTGAGACCACAGGAGCTGTGCATACATTTCTCCAGAGGATTAAAAGATGAAGGTAGAGGCCAGAGATGGCATTTCCTGAAGGTATAATCCATCAAATGTGAATGAGTTGTCAAACAGATCAGATGATAGAATGGTGGAGATATAAAACATAAAAAAGAGGTGGTTTAGTGATTGTGCTGTATTGATTTATTTTATAAAGCCTTTTATATATATATATATATATATATATATATATACCCTTTGTGTTTGTTCATTGGTATGAGTTAACAGAATGCTTGTTTAATTGGTCATTTGCTAAGCTCTGCCTCCTTTGGTTAATGTTGCTAACTGAGACAAGCGTTATAGAACATCCCATAGGAATGAACTGGAGATTGTGTGAAAAATGCCATCCGTTCATTAGTTATATGACACTGGTTTTATACAATTGTTCAATAAACAAGAAGTTCGCAAGTGCTACGGGGATCCCGTTGTCTTTGTCAACGATGATTTGCGGCCTACCCCGGAAGCTCGCGATGCGATGTCTTTCGGTTGTATGCCGTATGACGAAGACGTGCTGTCCACAGCGGCCTCCGATTCTGAGGATTTATTGGGTGAAGTGTGCAGTTCTCTCCCTCTGAGTGGACAGGAGAAACGCACCTCCCCGTCTTACAGCGAACTATTAGACATTGTAACGCGCGCTGTGGATAAGCTGGAGTTAGAGTGGCATAGTGAGCTGGCGCAAAATCAGACCCAGTCGAAACTGGACGATCGATTTTTGTCCAGCCGCACTCCGTCTCAGCCCCGTAGGCCTCTCCCCTTTTTCCAAGACCTCCACCACGAGGTCTTGGAAACAACCTTTTTCGGCGCGCATCACTAATCCCGCTGCCGCTGATTTCGCCACGGTTTCTAAAATGATGGATCACGGCTATGCGGCGATGCCGGCTGTAGAGGAGACTCTCACGGCACATCTCGCGCCGAATTCTGCTCCGTCTTGGAAGTCACGCCCTCTGTTGCCGTCCAAGCCATGTAGGATTACGTCCGCTTTAATCGGAAAATCTTACATGGCTGCTGGGCAGGCCGCGGCTACACTCCATTCTATGGGTGTACTCCAGGCTTATCAAGCAGATTTGCTTAAGGAGCTGGACGAGGGAGAGGGCCTGACCCCAGAGGCTGTTAAAGAGCTTAGGTGAGCTACTGACTTGGCGCTTAGGGCTACCAAGCACACGGCTCGGGCAGTGAGCAGGTCCATGGCAGGGTTAGTGTCAGCTGAGCGCCATCTTTGGCTTACTTTCACTGACATTAAAGAGAAGGACAGAACTTTTCTCCTGGACACCCCCATTTCGAGTGACGGTCTGTTTGGAGACTCGGTCACTACGATCGTGGAGAAGTTTAGAGCAGCGAAACAGCAGTGCGCTGCGTTCCGTCAACTCATCCCTCGCAGGGCTAGGGAAGTGGAACGTCAGCCACCGGCGGCTCCCTGTTCATCGCAGGAGGAGACACTCATGACAGGTGCGTGCAATGTTTGGGCCTACAGCATGCCCAAGCGGCGCTTAGCGGCCTTTCTGATTGTCGACACTGTGATAGCCTACGGCTAAAAGCACTGCGCTCGAGGTTCGCGGCCTTCTCAAATAAAGTAGGCCTCGCGTCTAACCCCCGCTATTCCGTTTCTGTGGTTGCCGAGGCGCCGCACGAGATGGTCGCTTGGGGTGACGCATGCGAACCGAGGCGTTTAGAGGGCGAGTCAACGGAGTTTTCTCCTTTTCTCTCGCTCTCTCCGGGCCATGTGCAAGCGCTCGAAGAGCGCTATGGGGATCCCGTGGTCTTTGTCAATGATAATTTGCGGCCTACCCCGGAAGCTCGCGATGCGATGTCTTTCGGTTGTATGACGTATGACGAAGACGTGCTGTCCACAGCGGCCTCCAATTCGGAGGATTTATTGGGTGAAGTGTGCAGTTCTCTCCCTCTGAGTGGACAGGAGAAACGCACCTCCCCGTCTTACAGCGAACTATTAGACATTGTAACGCGCGCAAGCTGGAAGCTGGAGTTAGAGTGGCATAGTGAGCTGGCGCAAAATCAGACCCAGTCGAAACTGGCCGTTTGTCCAGCGTCCAGCCGCACTCCGTCTCAGCCCCGTAGGCCTCTCCCATTTTTCCAAGACCTCCACTACGAGGTTTCGAGGTCTTGGAAACAACCTTTTTCGGTGCGTATTACTAATCCCGTTGCCGCTGATTTCGCCACGGTTTCTAAAATGGCAGAACACGGCTATGCGGCGATGCCGGCCGTAGAAGAGACTCTCGCGGCACATCTCGCGCCAAATTCCGCTCCGTCTTGGAAATCACGCCCTCTGCTACCGTCCAAGCCGTGTAGGGTTACTTCCGCTTTGATCGGAAAATCTTACATGGCCGCTGGGCAGGCCACGGCTACACTACATTCTATGGGTGTACTCCAGGCTTATCAGGCAGATGTGCTCAAGGAGCTGGATGAGGGAGAAGGCCTGACCCCAGTGGCCGTTAAAAAGAGCTCAGACGAGCTACTGACTTGGCGCTTAGGGCTACCAAGCACACGGCTCGGGCAGTGGGCAGGTCCATGGCAGGTTTAGTGTCAGCTGAGCGCCATTTTTGGATCACTCTCACTGACATTAAGGAGAAGGACAGGACCTTTCTTTTGGACGCCCCCATTTCGAGTGACGGTCTGTTCGGAGATTCGGTCACTACGGTCGTGGAGAAGTTTCGAGCAGCAAAACAGCAGTCCGCCGTGTTTCGTCAGCTCATCCCGCGCAGGGCTAGAGAAGTAGAGCGTCAGCCACCTGCGGCTCGTTCACGCTCGTCCTCTTTACAGCGTCGCGAGGCCCAGCGGCATGAGCCATCACCTAAGTTACCCCCTCGTAAGGACTGGGGTCCTAGGTCTCGCCTCCTGCTCACCCACGACAACGCAAGTGGTTAGACCTGAATTCGACGGCCAAGACCTCTCGTTCTCAGGCTCCTAATAGCAGTTCCTGATTCCTCTGCTCGTCTTCGGAGGCCAGGCCCTCCTTTAGAGAGAGTGTACGAACCGCACAAGCGTATTCGACTCTCTCGCTGTGGCCTCCAGACTCCGATCTTGACGGTCCCGCCGCATATTGCGCCTCGGGCAGTTTTAGATCGAGTCCTTACGACGAGCACCTCCTCGGATACTCTGCGCGTTCCAGCCTTCAGAGTTCGAGAAAAAGACCAAGGGTCATGCAAGCATGGCCCGTTTATGACGGCCTCCAAAGCTCCCACTTTTGGGGTGGTGGGCAGGCCCGACAGGACAATCAGACATCTTCCCATTATAGCTTTTTCCGCCACTCAGGTGCTCCGGGACCCTAAACGGGAGAATCAGGTGTACGTTCCAACCGTAGAACGCCCAAGACCCCTGGCAGACTATTGGGCCACGTTGAGACGCCTGCCCGATATTTCACAATGGGTACTACGCACCGTTCGACACGGTTACACTATCCAGTTTCGGAAAGGGCCACCTCCTTTCAGCGGGGTTCTCCCTACGACGGTACGTCCTGGGGACGCCTCGATTTTAGGTCAGGAGATCGTATCACTCCTAGAGAAAGGGGCTATAGAGGAGATACTCCCCACTCAGATGGAGTCAGGCTTCTACAGCCGGTATTTTGTTGTACCCAAGAAAGATGGTGGTTTACGTCCGATTTTGGACTTACGTCGTCTAAACCTCGTGCTCAGAGTGAGCAAGTTCAAGATGTTAACAGTAAAGTCCATTCTGTCTCAGGTCCAATCCGGAGATTGGTTTGTGACTATCGATCTAAAGGATGGATTAAGCACTGACACATCGAGATCTGGTACTCGATCATCTGAGGAGCCTAGGGTTACGGACGAACCTACAAAAGAGTGTCCTGCTGCCGTGTCAGCAAACAACCTTTTTGGGGGTGGACTTGGACTCTTGCACGATGCGGGGACGGCTGTCTCCCGCACGTGTGCAGTCAATACGGACCTGTCTAGGTCAGTTCAAGACAGGGCGCCGAGTACACGTAGGCTTGTGTCTCAGGCTGTTTGGTCTGATGGCGGCGGCGTCCCCTGTAGTTAAGTTGGGCCTGCTCCACATGCGACCGTTTCAGTGGTGGACCAAGAGCCAGAACATTTCACCTCATTGTCATCCGCTTTGCAGAATTACGGTGACATGCAAGGGCTTTTG
This sequence comes from Sinocyclocheilus anshuiensis, assembly GCF_001515605.1. Lineage (NCBI taxonomy): Eukaryota > Metazoa > Chordata > Actinopteri > Cypriniformes > Cyprinidae > Sinocyclocheilus > Sinocyclocheilus anshuiensis. The sequence continues at coordinate 310,408 of NW_015552740.1, read as the reverse complement.
TGCTCTAAGCCCGTGGATGAGACCCCAGTTCCTTCAAGAAGGAGTCCAGATGGGGACGTTGTGTCGCCGCAAGACGATCACTACGGACGCGTCCCTTACGGGCTGGGGAGCGGTCCATCAAGGACGTCCAGTCGGTGGAGTCTGGACAGAGGTACACCGTGGCTGGCACATAAATCGTTTGGAGATGCTTGCAGTTCTCCTGGCTCTCAAACAGTTCTTACCCCAGTTGAGGGGTTATCACTTGTTAGTCAGGACGGACAACACGGCAGTTGTTGTCGTACCTCAATCGTCAAGGGGGATTACGTTCTCGCCCCCTGTGCAGGCTGGCGAGGCGTGTTCTTTTCTGGGCTCAGACAAAGCTCCTGTCGATCAGAGACATCCATATCCCAGGCCGCCAGAACTTAGGAGCGGACCTGCTCTCGAGACAGAGTCTGCAGGATGGGGAATGGAGATTGCACCCCCAGGTGGTGGATCTTATATGGCAGAGGTTCGGCCGCGCGGAAGTAGACTTGTTCGCTTCGAGCATGACTATGCACTGCCCGCTTTGGTTGTCCCTGTCTCCCCCATCGCCTCTAGGTCTGGATGCTCTGGCCCACACCCTTAAGAGGGTAGGGGATCTGCAGGCTCTCTCCATCAGTCCTTCGTGTATGGACTTTGCCCCAGGACTGGTTAAAGTCTTTTTGCAACCTAGGCCTGATTATATTCCGAAGGTCGCTTCGACTTCGTTTCGCTTTCAGCAAGTGGTCTTGGAGGATTTTTCCCCAGCTGAAGAGGGGTCAGTTAGCCTGAATCTCTGTCCAGTTAGGGCACTTAATGATCTATGTCGACCGCACGGCTCAGTGGCGTGGATCTGACCAGTTGTTTGTGTGTTTTGGTGGTAAAGCAGAGGTTCTGCTGTCACTAAACAGCGGATGTCACACTGGATAGTGGAGGCTATTTCTTTGGCCTATGAGGCGCGTGGCTTGACTTCGCCTCTAGGGGTGCGTGCTCATTCTACAAGAGCAGTGGCTTCTTCTCAGGCCTTCTTTAAAGGGTCTTCGTCGGAAGATGTTTGTGCTGCGGCAGGATGGTCCTCTCCTAGCACATTCATCAAGTTTTATAGTCTGGACGTAGGGATGGCTCCTGGCTCCCGGGTCTTATCCGCTTGAGCAGACGCTTTCCTTGGTCTTCTAGCTATCTAAGGTTTGTCAGGCGTTATGGTATAGCGTTCCCAAAGCGATGACGTCATCGCAGCATCGAAGTGAGCCTATGAGAGGGAACATCTCGGTTACGTATGTAAACTTGGTTCCCTGAATAGGGGAACGAGATGCTGCGATGCTGGGCCGTTCCGTACCTTGATAGCGCTTCCTTCGTAAATCAGTGAAATCTGATGGAAATAGCGCGCAGCACGCTATATAGCTCACCTACGTGCGCATTGGGGGCGGTGCTAAGCGCTATTTGGCCAATGAATTGGCGTGATGGTATAAGGGCTTCAGACATTCGTCACACCGAAGGTGTTCCCAAAGCGATGACGTCATCGCAGCATCTCGTTCCCCTATTCAGGGAACCAAGGTTACATACGTAACCGAGATGTTCATATAGTGTTACATTGTGTGACACAAGATCATCAGTATTGTCTTTTTTGTTCAGTTTCACAAACAAAAATATTTCTAAAAGAATGGGGGGTAATTTCTCGGCCAAAATTGATGTGTGATAAATTTGTGATTAATTCAATTAAAATTGCAATAGCTTAACAACCCTTATATATAATATACAGTTTTATTTTTATTTGATCTTTTTACCACAAAAAAGGAGACATTATAGTAAACAAGTTTACAAGCTTTTGTTGTTGCTGTTTGATGATAGTGCTTTGTGATTGTCCTTGTTTTGTATTTGAAGTGTTTTCCCTCTAAAATCTGCACTCTCATCGTGCTGATGACCAGCTCAGATTCTGACATATGCTTCCATGTGCGAATAAAGTGATTCAGATTCTTCTGATGTTCAGTAGATAGATTGTGATCGGCTTGATTGTGACCTGCCGCATACAAGAAGATGAGAGACTTTTATCTCTGACTGATCGCTGCCTCTCGCTGTTTATTTATCCCACTCTCTTGTGTATCCCTCCCCATACACATTTAGACTAATCCACCTCTTCACCGAAGTTTATTTATTTATTTATGGGTAAAACATGAATCAAAGTGCATTCATCTCCTAGTAGCATAACAATTCAACTTGTCTCTCGTTTTGACATTCCCCACCCCCAACCTGTATTTTTGTCTCTCTCTCTCTCTCTCTCTCTCTCCAGCCTTCCTCTCCAATCTCAACTCCCTTGCGCTCCTGTATATCAGTTTGTTGGGAAGGCAATAAAGAGATGTGATGGTGGAGGTTGTGCACTCAGTGTTTGATTGGCAGGGCAATGTTCCAGGGGAAGTGCAGGGAATTGATCTGAATATTCAACATGATAAGCACTAATTCATCTCTTCATAGCTATACGGTGGACGTGGAGTCTTGGATTACTGATAAAGAGAGAAAAAAAAACTGAAATACTTAATTGTGTGAGTAAGAGTTAATTGTAGGCAAAGTGGAGTAGTCCATTAAGGGGGTTCTCTGTCTTTCAATAATTCAGAAACGGTTAAAATATATATATTTACTCAGAATTTTCAAATGACTGAAGTCAGCCCTCTTAAAACATCCTCTTTAGCCATGACATTAATTGATGAGTGCTTCACTCACTCACTCACTCACACAAGTAAAATATTAAAAACCATTCATTTTGAAATATACTGATTGATTTTTAATGAGATATAAATAAGTCAATTTCTATAACGTAAATGTGCATTTCCTGAACATTATGTAAGTATGTATGTATGTATGTATATATTTAGCCTATAAGACAAATTTATTACTACTATTGCCTACATAGAACATATCTGAGGTGGTTTCTCCAAAACAACTAAAAAAGATTCCTCTTCAGGAACTCGAGCTGCGTCAGAAAACGCTACGGGAACGCCTTCTGTGACCACGCTCTGAATCACATGTGAAATCAGTCCAATAGCTGGGCGAGACATCACGGGCGGGTGACATCATGGCCAGGAAGCTATAAAAGCACGTGCGGTGGAGCCGGCATCAGCTTTCTGTCATTCAGCAAGTGCTCTGTGTGTGTGTCAGTCTTATTTGGTGTTGTCTGTCCATTATCACTCTTTATTTTAAAAAAGAAAAAAGAAAAAACCAATACGAGTGTAGACAAACATACGGCGAGAGCGGGCAGCATCTCAGGCTGTGTGTTCTTCCCTGCCCGCGCTACATTTCGGGTGGGGATACACACAGTTTGTGTGTTGTCTGCTTGGGAGCAAAACACACAGAGTCCGCTCTCTCTGACTGCCTGCATTGCGAGCGTTTGTCACTGCGTATGCTTGCTCTCCGAGGGCTCTCTTTGAGGAGGGAGTCTTCACCGGCGTTTCTCGCGGCGCCGGCCCCGCTTTCGCCGAGGCGGAGCGCGGCTGTGCTCATGGGCTTCGCATATGGATCCGGTGGAGGGAATGTAGACGGGCGAGTCCCTATCTTCTTCCTCACCTACCAGATCCAGCGCCCGCTCTCGGGGTTCGGAAGCCCGCGCTGCGGTTCTTTCCCCCCGGTGAAAGCCGGAGACACGCTCCGCCTGTCTTCTTCCGAGGAGGTTGATGAGGGCATCGATGAGTTCGCCAGTTGCACAAGCATCAGTAACACAAGCATATTATGCCTAATATTATAATGAGCAGCTTTACTGTGGACACAAGCATTATGTCTATACAATAATGAGCAGCATTAATAGGGAGCGGAGCTCACGCAGTCGGCTCTCGGGGGCGGATTGTGCTTTTACCGCTGTTAAGCGCTCCGCTCTCGCCGGGCACTGTGATCTTGCGATTGCGGTCCCGCTGCTGCTGAGGCATGGTGGCGACTGAGATCGCGGGGATTGCACATGATCTGGCGGACGGGTTGGAGATGGCTCGTCCTATCTCCACCCGTGTTCCCTAGATCAAGAGCTCATTCTCGAGGCTTGGAAGCCCGCGCTGTGGTTCTTCCCCCTCTGAACGAGAGCTTGCTGCTGCGGCCATCTTTTCTCTGAGGAGATTGATGTTGTTTGTGTGACTGAGCGGCTCGCGCGCTGCCGAGGCAACGCTTATATTACATCATTCGGTTTTTGATGTAGCAGAAGGCGGGTCTGCGGACCGTCATTCTCGCTGGATAGTCTTCGTCGTAAATGTCCTGACGCCTAAGGCCTAGGACTTTTTGAGGGCCAGCTCCCTCTGGGGAAGAGCGATGTACACCGCATTACATAGTGCCCGTCTCTCCTCAGTGCCCTCAGGAGGTCGGTCTGCCAACCCTGCCGGTGTTCCAGGGCGCAGCGGTCTCCGGCTCGCTACCTCTACGGAGGTCTCTATAGCAGCTTGTACGGCCATCCCCTGCCGGTCCACCGCTTCAGGGCACCGAGCTAGCTGCTCTAGGCGCACCAGAGGCCAGTCTCGCGAGACTGGTTCCCTTAGGAGGTCACCTGGCGGTGTGGGAGCCCCTGCCAAGTGTGCTTCATTGGGTCCTGCCCCGAGCAGGCTCTGGTCTAGTCTTCCTAA
>NW_015552740.1:293338-305375 GCF_001515605.1 Sinocyclocheilus anshuiensis | reverse complement strand
TATATATGTATATATATAGTGCTATATAACCGCAAACATAACAGAATCATGACAGAGTAGAACAACACAAATTGAACCATGTAAAAAAAAAAATAATATTAATAATAATCATGTAGAACTTTACCTTCAACTGTAGGCCTACTGAGAAAAATATAAATATTTAAATAGCTTTTTCTAATGTAGTGTATCATTGGTTAATAGAATATACCTTTCGCCCAACGCTCATATAAATCTGGCTCTCCAAAGTCTCATAATTGAAGACTGAAATGTGTGTTCATTTTGCACGTTAATTTATCTGCAAGCACAAGCATGCTGAAGTAATTAGTTTGACTCAGTCTTCATGGTCACTGAGTGTTTGACTGTTGAACTCGACTGGCGCAGTTGAAATGCCAAAGGTCACCTCCCTTCTTTACGCATCCCTGATTACCACCAGCAATTACCTGCCAGACGTGACGTTTCTCCCTGTCTCTCTCCATCTCTCTAACTTTTTTTCATTAAGAGTAAACATATCAGGGTCACAGCAGGGTCAGCCTAGGTGTAAATTTCCCTTTTTCCACCAGACTGCCATTCATTTCATCCATGCTGACTCTGTCCATAATTTAGAAATAATTAGCTCTTCTCTGTGCACTGTGTCTGCAGTTCTCCTCCTCTTCAAATGCACTCTCCCCAGATCAATCACACTAATTGCTTTTAAAGGGACTAATGCTATAAACTGGGCTGCTCTTGTTTTAAACTCTATATCGGGCCCCTGAAGACCCTGTCAGCCTGAGCTGATTTGGATTCAGCACGAGTCATCGGCAGCCATCATCGCTGAGAAAAGGGCAGGTCAAAAGGTTGTGGCAGCAGAGAATACCTACAAACTAAAACAGGGCGCATCAGAGCCCAATTTGTGCCCAACAAGACAAGGTGCTTGCTGCACTTACAAGGGCAAGGATGCGTTCTTTCATCCGAGATGAAGCTCTTATGGCCAAGAAAGGTCTAGGGGCCGCAGGTCAGCTAGTTTTAGCACAGGCATTTACTGAGGAAACTGTATTTCTGCGGAGACCGCCAGCCCGACCCAGCTAACTGCACGTTTGGTACAGTTCTGGAGTTCCTACAGGCCTCTTTATTTGCAGGGTTGACCCACTCCACCCTAGAGGTCTTCGTGGAACTTTTTTTCATTAAGAGTAAACATATCAGGGTCACAGCAGGGTCAGCCTAGGTGTAAATTTCCCTTTTTCCACCAGACTGCCATTCATTTCATCCATGCTGACTCTGTCCATAATTTAGAAATAATTAGCTCTTCTCTGTGTGCACTGTCTGCAGTTCTCCTCCTCTTCAAATGCACTCTCCCCAGATCAATCACACTAATTGCTTTTAAAGGGACTAATGCTATAAACTGGGCTGCTCTTGTTTTAAACTCTATATCGGGCCCCTGAAGACCCTGTCAGCCTGAGCTGATTTGGATTCAGCACGAGTCATCGGCAGCCATCATCGCTGAGAAAAGGGCAGGTCAAAAGGTTGTGGCAGCAGAGAATACCTACAAACTAAAACAGGGCGCATCAGAGCCCAATTTGTGCCCAACAAGACAAGGTGCTTGCTGCACTTACAAGGGCAAGGATGCGTTCTTTCATCCGAGATGAAGCTCTTATGGCCAAGAAAGGTCTAGGGGCCGCAGGTCAGCTAGTTTTAGCACAGGCATTTACCTGTTACTGGATTGCAATGGCTTTTGATTTAATGGATGCACAATTTAAATGATTTTTTTTCTTTATTTTACTTTTTAATACTCCACTGAGATGTTTAATATTCATCTTTCTGTATTTTTGTGATTTGAAAAGTTTTAATCTGGCTGTTTACAAATGTTGTCAGTCGGTGCTTGTCTTGTTTTCTGCCATCTGTGCATGAGAATCAACATCCTGCTATGTGATATTTTGTTTTCCACAATTGTGATTCATGTATAAACATGTCAAACTCTTATCTTTTTTATATGTGTGCTGTTTCAGATTCTTTTAGTGTAAATAATTGCTCCAAATTAACCAAAACAGAATTTAACTGGCTCATAAGTAAGCTTCAACAATGCAAAAAAATCATAAATTCATATACGGTCTCGCCCAGCTATTGGACTGATTTCACATGTGATTCAGAGCGTGGTCACAGAAGGTGTTCCCGTAGCGTTTTCCGATGCAGCGTCTCGTTCCCTCGAGGATCCATGGTTACATATGTAAACTGAGACATTTTCATTTTCATCTTAACTTAAGTTTGTGTAAGTTTGTGTATTTTTTACAAACTTTGCAAAGTTTGAAAGTAAGTTTGTGCTGTCTTTCTTTAAATTCATTTAAAAGATAATTGGTTTGATATTTTCTGATTGTTTTAGAGGTGTGAATTTAGCAGAATTAAACCTTTATGATGTAAAATTGAATCAATTCATTACCAGCATTAAAAAAAAATCAATCACATGCATTAATGTGTTCATTCTGACAGCCTTATTAGAAGCAGATTAACCAACACCTGGTACCAGTGCCTGCTGCTTTTCTGAAACAAGCAGCGTGCTACTCATGGAAATGACTGAACTTGAAAATGTTTCAGACTGATTTATGTGTAGCTATCAACTAAGCCACACACTCACATACTTGTTGACAGGAGAGGAAGTGAAGGGCAGCACCTTCGATTAACTCAGAAGGCACTGAGCACAGTGTTTAAAACAAGACATATGGTCATCTCAGTCAGCTGTGTGGCTGCCCGAACAGACAGCCATTCCTCCATGTCTCATTGGCTTCGGTATTGATGCGTCTAGCAGAGAAAACTTGGAAGGGAGGGGAAGGTGGTGTGATGCGGGAAATATTCCTCCACGGGACATCTAGACACCTCCCAGTGACCTATCCAAGCACAGACACTTGTGTTGTATAGCAGAATATGACGTTGATTTCAGTAAGTAACTAGATTGTATCCATTATAAGGAATATTTGTATTTGTTGTATTTGTATGCATTGAGAAAATTTTCTTGTCAGATGCTTGTCATTGGATTTTTCAATTTGGAGAATGATGTTCTAGGCTATTCAGTTGTTAAATTCTTGTGTTAAGGATGTCAAAATATGACAAACGTGTTTGGATGCATCTCCAGTCATGCATGTTCCATAACCATAAAGCCATGTCTTTCAGAATAACACATAAAAAGATGAGAACAATTTATTTAAAGAATCATGTTTTTGGTCAATTATTTGTTTTCTTCCTGGTTAAGTTGTTCAGAATATCATGATGTTCCAGTGTTCCGGTCATGTGGATTTTTGAAACATTTAAAGTGTGAAACATGCATCAGGAACACGTATAATTTGTCAAGGCAGCCTAGCCGTAGTTGACAGTGAGGATCACAGTGTTCATCTGTTTGATCCATTTATTCCACCACTGTTATGGATGAGAGAACTGCAGTAATGAAATTGTCTCAGCGCTGCATATTACCCATAATTCCCTAGGCCTTCAGGCATTGTCTTGCCGAAGCCAGACTGAAAAACATCACATTTAACACATACAATGTTTTCACAAGGTAATTAGGTTACTGCATAAAATAGCACTCTGTTCTTTGGTTTAGTGGGAAAATAACTGTCAGTATGTTGCTTTTAATCCTGACCTAAAAAATCATAAATTCATATACGGTTGAAGTCAAAAGTTTACATACACCTTGCAGAATCTGCAAAATGTTAATTATTTTACCGAAATAAGAGGGATCATACAAAATGCATGTTATTGTGTATTTAGTACTGACCTGAATAAGATATTAAACATAAAATATGTTTACATTTAGTCCACAGGAGAAAATAATAGTTGAATTTATAAAAATGAACCAGTTCAAAAGAAAACATCTGAACAGAATGAAGATGTGTACATTTTTCTTATTTTGCCTAAATTTAGATTTAAATTTCCATTTAGTACTGCCCTTCACATGCTACAGAAGATACTTGCATGTTTCCCAGAAGACAAAATAAGTTAAATTTACCCTGATCTTAAAATTCAAAAAGTAAATTCAACTATTATTTCCCTTGTGTACTATATGTAAACATCTTTTATCTGAAATATCTTATTAAGGTCAGTACTAAATAAACAATAACATGCATTTTGTATGATCCCTCTTATTTTGGTAAAATAATTAAAATTTTTGCAGATTCTGCAAGGTGTATGTAAACTTTTGACTTCAACTGTACACAGTGTGTGTCACATCATAAAAGTAGTCCATACAATGAAGTGACCTAAATTTAAATAATTATTCCCTAAAAATCCTCACCTTTAGTGGAATAATTTATATAACTGAATAAATTTGAACTGAACTAATCTTTTATGTCCCATAATTTATCTTTGGCTTCATTATAATGATTTCCTATTTGGGAATATGATCAAAGATTACACATTTGAACTTGTTTGGGGAATTTGGATGTTGAAAATTTAACAACATAACTTCACTCAAATAAACAAAATGACTTTTTGTTCATTTTGCTGAATGAGATTCAAAGATCAAGTAAAATTATCTGATCTTCCCATCACTAATAACCATTTCAACCGGATCATTGAGTTTACACTTACATTTAGCAGACACTTTTATCCTCATTTTCCAAAATGAGGAACATCATAAGCATTTTATCATAAGATCCAAGTATATAATAGATTACTACACAGGCTAGAGCAGAAACGAAATTCAGAGAAGAAGAGAAAGAATTCTAGATCAGATCAATTTGATGAATCTTTCAGACTGGTTTTGTGAACTGGAACAACGAGTCATTGAAAATATTTGACTCCTACTGACTCAAATAATTAATTCACAAGTCAGGCACATGAACTCTGCAGACTGGATTTTCAGTGAATAACTGCTTTCCTTAACCAGACACAAGGCCACACTACAGTAATGGCTGTTGTGGAGGTTAAAACAACAACTTTACGTCTAAATCATGTCCTGACACATCCAGGCCCAGTGGGAACCCTCATATTAAACATTAACATAGAGATCTAAGAGGGGGTGGTTTTCTGACAAGCCACAATTCCGAATGTCAAAGCACAGCAGAGAGCTTTTGTACACCACTGCAAGCACGCAGACTGGCCTTGGAGGCATCACACTGTGTTCTGTTCACCCCATGCTTGAAACAGTGAAGCAAGAATACAGTTGCTAGCCATCTTATTGTTAGGCCAAGTTACACTACAATGAAATCATGACCATTTCAGACTAGTTTATGTAAATGCAGTAATTTGGAGAGAATAGCTTGTTGTATTTACTTTTACTTGAGGGAAATATCTGATAGCATTCAGTTGCTCAACTTGAAGTACACAGCTGCCATGTTTACTCATGAACACTTCTTTTTTTTAATTCACATGTGACTAATCATAAATTTCACACAATTTCCAGAACTTATTTCATGTTCCACAGAAGAAAGTAAGTCATACAGGTTTGGAGCACCATGAGGGTGAGTAAATGATGCAAAGTAAATGGCATGAGGGTGATTAAATGACACCATTTTCATTTTTGGGTGAACTAGCCCTTTAAGGAGAAAGAAATCAATATGTTGAAATAAGGATTAGCATTACTATGAACTAGCATCCATCAGTTGTCCTCGCCTTTGGCTCTAAAGTGAGATAAAATAGTAACTTATCCTCTTTTTTTATACTTCAACTAAAACATAGCAGCCTGGATTGGTTAATGAGGAAGTCTCCCAGTGCAAATTAGGCCACCAACTATATATAAATGCGTGTTTGTGTGATCTTGTGCTTGACAGATATGTTTTCCATTTGTCAGAGGTGCAAATTAAATAAACAACCCAATGTTTCCTCTCTGTGTTTTGCACAGCGCCATGCTAATGACCACTGGTGTGCAGAGTGAAATCTTTTTTTCACATTTGTTAGCATTATTGGCAGGTAAAAAGCAGGAGAATGAATTTAAAAGGTCAAATATGCACATAAATTAGTTTATTGGTAATGATACACTAATTAATTGCAGATACGTGATGCTTGATTTTCCAAGCGTACTGCAGTGGTTTACCTTGCTTGAATTTGAAAAGTGTGAAATCTCTCTCTCTGAGCCTTTTGTAGTTTAGTAGGCCAGTGAGATGGCGTCCGTCCTTCTGAGGTCACAGCAGGGGAGCCTTTGATGCTCATGTTATCTACAGGGCCTGAACAGGATGAATCTCAGGAGATTCAGTGGATTTTGCCCTTACTGTTTTCCTGCTGTTCCTCCTCGTGGTTTGTAGAGTTTAATTACCTCTCTCCGATTAAGTTTTCAGTCGAGTTTGGACCATTTGTCGGCTGTTGTGGTCTATCATGCCAGGTTGTCTGCTCAGACATTTTGGAAATCGGGTGCTATTATCTGTAGTCGCCCAGAGCCTGGCACAGGAGGAGGTTATTGTTATGGCTGTTAGCATTGCCAAGCAAACCATTCTGTCTAAATCCTTGAAATTATATTGCAGACGGGAAAAGCAGAATTTTAAAAAGGAGTCGTACAATAGGGGCAGCGAAATTTTCTGGAGAGAAAAATGGAAAAACTATCTGGGGATGCTCACATAAATTGTCCAGAAACCATTATTAAGACAATGGGAAGAGGAAGCAGTAATGTGTGCTGAAAGTACGGCATGAGCCATGGCATTTGCAAATAAGGAAAATTACATTTAACATGAACTAACAGCTCTGGCTCCGGTGCAAAGTTGTGTCCCTCTCTGTTTCTCTCAGCCTGTCATATAGAAATATGAATCCTCCTCTAATGTATTTTTAAATAGATTCCAAACACTCCATAATGTGTCACTCAGTAGCACTAGTCACTGTTTTTAGTGCACGTCTGTATGGCACTCAGGGACCTCTGATCATGGACTGAATTTGAGAAAGAGTCACAGTCGCTTCTTGTTTTGTACCCTGTCTGTTTATTTGGCTTCATTTTGCGGTGATTATGTCAACATCAAAATGTCTGCGGTTGTCACATGAGATCTGTTTTTTTCCCCCTCAGGCTGAATAGTTTAATGAAAAACGACATGACGCATGCATACAATAAACCTGGACTGTGAAAACCCACAGTTGTGAACTGCACTCTTCACACTTGGTGTGACAGCAAGTTGAAGGCAGAATTTGCGCTAAAGAATGTAGTACCGCTATGCTAAATGTCTCTCTCGAATGGCACAATATCGGAATGTACACAACATGCTTTGCCCTTTCAAGTTTCAGTAAACGCTCTGTTAATTGAAATCAATAAGAGGAGGAAAAAAACACCTGTGAGGAGGCAAATCAATGCATTTCTTCACTTTTATTATAAGAAGTGAAGCAGAGGCCATTAGGTTTCATTCACTAACCCTATTGATTGCCGGGCCAATAATTTGTTTCAGGGGCCAAAGTAAGCTTTTCACCCCATTAAGTTCCACCACGGGTTCTGCGGACTGAGTGAAGCACAGCCTTAATCATCATTACCACCTGCCTAGTCATTTCTGCACACAGTCAAATAAAATCACTCTGATTATGGATTCCTCAGTTCTCTGCGTCTGCTTATGCCCACCATTTGCATAATTGTCAGATGGACAACATAGCATGAGGCTGAAGGTGGAATTATGGGAGACAAAACAAAGGAAAAGTGATATCTATCTATCTATCTATCTAATCAAGTCACTGATTCCTTCTCAGTCAGTCTACATCCTCACACCAGGCAACTTCTTTAGAAAGATTCACAGATATATACTGATCTTAGAGACTTCAAGATGAATCTCCGGCCTTTGGAAGAAATCAATGATTCGGCCGGGAAGTATCTATCAACAGTCATTGATCTAACCGTACACATTGTTGAGAAGTGAAGGTTCAATCAGCTGTTTAGCCACATAGTGCCTGTCTGTCAGTCATAGTGTCAACACTGCAGTCAGATGCAAATGCTTCACCACCAGAGGAACATCATTTTTCAGCCTCACATATGGACTAATGGACATGCCTCAACTAGATTATAGGCAAAATAAAAAAAAAGAAAAGAAAAACCTGCACGACTGAAAGATGTCATTAAAATGATATAATAGAACTGTCTCGTATAAATAAAAAGCAAATCACTTTTAATATGAACATCTTTAGAAAAATATATGACTGCAAATTGTTCGAAGTTCATACAATACTGATTTCATGGAATTCATAGGTTGATTTTATTTGTAATAAATGATAATATGTTCAACACCGTCACATGTACTGTATTTAACGTAGTTAACACTTTTGCCTAATTTAGCATTAATAAGGTTTCATTCTGTTCTGTGTGATTTCTAACAAAATGTTCACAGCACATACGCACACAAATCAGTAAAAAAGTGAAGTGAGTACATTTTACACTGCAACATTGATGCTGTTTCACTTATACTACATACTTTTATGATAATTACCTCAAATTTATTAGTCCTGGATTTCAATAAAAATACATTAGCTTTTTAAAAAGGTCTTTCTTGGGCAAAGTTACTGATAACTATTCTGTCACTTTGAGTTCTGACAAGTTCTCAACGTTATATGTCTCAAAAGTTTTGGATGCTGTCAATACTTTGCTATTGTACATTTAAACTGCCAAAACAAGAATATAACTTATATTAAAAAAAAGAAATAAATAAAAAAATAAAATATGCCCTTGCAACCAAAAAGTACAGAAAATGTGATCATTTTCCTCTAATTTCCTTCTATAAACCATTACAGTTGTTAACTTATGTCAAACACGTATGTACACACGTCTCCTTCGCATATCTTCTCATCTGTTATTATTTAAAACAATGTTTTTTATCTTTGTCAGCTTTATCATTGGCATGGCAAGTCACATTATGGTAGAGAATGAAAGCATGTTGAAGATTATGTTTCAGATTAGAATCCGAGTGAGGAATCTCAAATAAGATGAAAGCTGAAAGCAGTGTTTTCATTGTCAACTTGAGAGAGATGGCTATCCACTGGATAAATGTTTGGGCTCTGGGGTTCTGATGTGACCGTCTTCACAAACAACTGATACAAGCTGTTAGTATTCCTAAATGGCTCTTCAGATCTCAGCTTTTAGCAGCGTGCCCTTCTCTGACCAGAAAAATGGTGAGGAACTACAAAGTAAAAGTCTTCAAAATGTCACCTTTTGTGTTTTTTTAAAAAGAAAAGAAAAGAAAAGAAAAGAAAAAAAAGACGCAGGTTTAGAATGACATGAAGTTGATTTATCTTGAACTATGCAGTTAAGATACTGAATGGAAATTAGACATTTTACAATGTATGGCATTTAGTTCAGCTGCGGCTCTCTGGGAATGCTGTGGGTCAATTCAGCACTTAAATGTGATCAAAAAAATCTGTTATGAATTCAGGAAGTTCCCTCAGGTCAAGTGTTTGTTCTTCAGCATGGGACAACATTATGACTTCATCTGGGAGAGAGAGAGAGACAGACTGGACAGAAAGGTCACATGTTAGAGCTTCAGAAATGCAGAAACATTTTTTCCAGCCTCATCTATATAAAAATAATAAAGAGTTTGCATGCAGAGTTTAAAAGCTGTTTGAGATGTAGTGCTGCAGGCGACTTTCCATATTATGACCAGACAAGATGATGTAAAGAAAGGAAAGATAGAGCACTGAATAAATAAAATGATTATGGCAGTCCTTAAATTATTTATGTCTGTGCCTCTTTGAGGGGACAATGTTTAGTAAGATTTTCTTCTAGTAAGATCTGCAAGAGGGTAGTGAAGTTACATAGCAGAAGTTTGTGCTGAATTCTGTTGCATTGTATAACCTACATATAAAAAAATTTAAAAAGCCATCTATAAACTTGAATCTCTCTTTATATTAATAGCGTAATAAATGGAGTTGTGTGCAAACCTTGTAAAAATGAGTGCAATTGGTTTCAAAGTGAACCTATTGTACTCTGTTATTTGCATTGTTTACATTTACATTGCATTTCTAACCTGGCAGCCATGGTATTGTATTAATCCGGATGCAGTTATTATATGTCACACATAATGATGTGCAAATCTGATGCTTAAACTAATTGGGCCAGCTGCTAAGCAGCAAAAGGCTACAACCCAACGAGACAGAAAGAGGATTAAAGATTCAAGAAGCCCCTCTTTATTTACACCTCCTGTGAGTTGATTGTATTTGCAGATTCACAGTTAAACTCTAATATTTGGATTCTGCTTTTGTCCATCTGGATTTATTAGAGAATAGTCATCAATTAAATATGGATAAATATGAACACTGTTCTTTTTTTCTCACCTTCATCTGGACTGTGTATGTGTGAGTAAGTGTTTGTATGTGTCTATTCAGCTCTCTCTGTTAAATCAAGCAGAAGTGGATGGGCGTTTTGAAGGCCCTCGACTGACCATGTGCGTAGACACGATTTGGGAATCCAAACTCCCTGCAGAGGCTTGTGACATTTGGAATACAAACATCTGAGTTTCTAGCAGAATGCCTGTCTGATCCGGCTCTGTCTGACCGTGACAGGACTGGCTCTTCTGGGAATGTGTGAACTTTGTCATTACCTGAGCTACCTAATTACTACAAGAACTTCCTAATGTCAGATATTTGGTTGATGAAATATTATAAATGTAACAATGTACAGCATAA
The DNA here is from genome assembly GCF_001515605.1 of Sinocyclocheilus anshuiensis. Taxonomy (NCBI): domain Eukaryota; kingdom Metazoa; phylum Chordata; class Actinopteri; order Cypriniformes; family Cyprinidae; genus Sinocyclocheilus; species Sinocyclocheilus anshuiensis. The sequence continues at coordinate 294,842 of NW_015552740.1, read as the reverse complement.
CACTTTAAAATAGGGTTGTATATGGTTACACTGTAAGAAAAAAATATCCAAGGAAAAAAATGGAAAAGGTAATGGTCATTTTCTGCTAAGACAAGTTTATGGACATTTACTTTAACCCTAAAATGCAACACAATGCAATGCGTAATTTAAAATACAAGTTAAACAAATCATTAATGAATAATAATTTTACTACATTTATTAAACTTGGTTAATGTTAATTATTTTGGTTGTAATAAATTAGAGTGATTAATCAGCATATTGTGTAATTTATTCAATTGTTTTATTTTTTTTAATGAAATGACAGCCCTAATTTTTAGAGACATACTTGGCATTTGGATTCAAAGGATGCTGGGAAAGATAACTGTTGAACTGTTGCCAGTAAATAGAGTAATAGCATGTGTCAACATGTATGTTGTATATTCAGGATACTGAATAATTCAAATAAAATGACTTGGCACAGTGATTATTCTGAATGTTATAAGCTGCTGCGGCTCAGATGCCAAGTAGTGAGATATTTCCTCTGTAGATTTTTTAATGCTTTTGCTGCTTAAAAGCTCTGGCATTTTCTACAGGACAAATGGCTTACTGAGTTTATTCCTGAGAGCACACAGTCTCCCAGGAAACTGTTACAGCCTTTTTACTGACCATCACAAAGGACATTCCCTGACCAAGAGCATCCAGGCGCGGCATTTGAGCAGAACTTGTACTTTGTTACATTAATTTTTCCATTTGCATATGCTATTATTTTGTGCTGTGAGTAGGCAATGGTGGATGAAAAGTATTTACTTTTGATTGCACTTGTAGTTCACCCCCCAAATAATTAGCATTTATTTATTTACACTTGAGTTTACTTGTTGCTGCTGCTTTTGAATGTTTATGTGTATGTGTACATCTGTGCATGTGTTTGTATGTGTATGCTAATGTGTGAATGATGACTGTGTGCTTGAAAAAAGCTGTTAAAGACACAGCATAACCATAGAGCTTGTGTGGATCAGCATGTGTGTGATCCACCAGTGCAAACAGAACAAGTACCAGTGGGGAAAAACAATGTCCAAACAAGCAGTGCCTGCTTGAACCACCGCACCACAAAAAGCCACAACACAACACACAATGAAGCAGCCAGCAGCGCATCAGCATGAACCGCCAACAACATGCAAATTCATTGGGATGAATCCAAGAATGTCCATTTTATTGTTGTGTAGTTTGAGAGAAAAAGAAAATCATCAAAAAGAAACAAAACATCAACAATCAGCTCCAGTGTGAAGCAGCAGCGGTTAATGAGCAAACTTCATGCATCCATGCTAAGAGGTGCTAGTAAAGTCCAAGACCACTGAGACAAAGAGCCAGCAAAGCATACACGTAAACCGTTAACATTATAATGATAACACATTCATTGCAAATGCTCTGTTGTCAGGAAAAACAACTACCCTACCATATATATATATATATATATATATATATAGATAGAGATATATATATATATATATATATATATGGTCAAAAT
>NW_015552740.1:287591-293167 GCF_001515605.1 Sinocyclocheilus anshuiensis | reverse complement strand
CACAAGCACTACCATTTGGAATAAATACATTTTTTATATATATATATATATATATATATATATATATTATAAATACAGTTTTATGAAAATGCCATGCCCATTTGCACTTTCAGATATTCTTTAATTTTTCAATGAAATCTCACTTTTTTTTTACTGTACATGAAGTGTGGTCTGCTGTTTCCTTTTTACACGCTCTAATGGACATGCCTGCGGGCAAACAAGCCTTTTTGCTTATCTCTGTTGTTTACTTATAATTTAAACAAAAACATTCATTTTGGAAGGGAAAAAAACCCAACAACATTAAGCCTGAGTTAATTAACATTTAATAAATAATCTACCGCAAGCCTATTATCTCATTCAAGGCTTAACCACCAGGAAATGGGTCGTTAGATTCCTTTTTTCTTTACATGCACACTTGTGTGTTTCAGATGAACATATTTCACTTAATTTACCTCGGCAAGCTTTCTAACACAAATGCTTCAGTTTTTATTAGGGGACCTTTTACTGATTTTAGTCCAATTAGTTTGTCTCTCAATGCACCACATAGTGAAAAGCAGATTTTTTCAGCTGAGCTAAAACAAAATCATTCCTATTTACATCAAACAGGGACTGCTACACTGTAAATAAATACACAATGGAGGTGTAATATTCTGCTTGCTTCAACTAAACACGTACCTTGCATTGCACTGTAAATGGAGTTAGACTCTACTTAAAGACAACCACAGTGTTACTCTCAAGTTACTAATGCAGTTTAAAGACGAAAAAGGTTCTGCAGACAATTACATTAATGTTCTGCAAACTCTCAGCTGACTGCAGGTGTAGGCTTTCTCTAACAACACTATAACACAACAGCGCTCAGAAATAGTAAAAAGCAATAATAACTGCTAAGTGTTTTTCAGTTTGAAACTAGTCAAATGGAGGAGTGAACCGTGCCAAAAATCAGCCAAATGTGTTTAATCGTTTATTTTTTTAATTTCTCCAGGCAGACGAGGGGGCGAGTGTTTTCTTACTCATCTATTGCTCGGTAATGGAAACACAAAGGTGGCTAAGCTTTGATGGGATAACGAGCGGGAATTTGTATAAGTGCTAGGAACAAAAGATGGAAAAAGATGAAAGTGGCAGAGAAGCTGAGAAGGAGAAAAAAAAAAAACAGACCAACAAAAACACACTCATTCCTAATTGGTGAATGATAGTTACACAAAGCATAAAGGGAAGCATAGAGGGAACTCTAGTCCGCAAGAGGAGGCTGAGTCATGTTGACAGAAAACCGAATCTGAGCCAGTAGCCCCTCACTGCAGAACAAAGATCCAGGGGGTGGGGTTGGATCCACATCTAGGGGGTGGAGATGGTAGGTTTAGGGGAGGAGATGGGTGGGTTTAGGGATAAGGGGGTAGAGACGGGTAGGTTTAGGTATATGTAAGGTGGGAGTAGTTGGATCTGGATCCAACCTCGACCCCTGGATCTTGTGTTCTGCAGTGAGGACCATCTCATCGGAGCAAACACCTAGAGACACAAAACAAACTCACAGGCACATGTATTTATTTATGTATGTATTTATGTATCTATCTATTTATTTATAGCCTACTATTTGTGTTACTCTTCTTTAAATCTGTGCAATTTTTCAGTGATACTTATTTTTGCAAGTTATATCATTACCTCTAGGTGGCGACGAGTACGTCTTTATGAATGAGTCATTTGAGTCATTCACCTAATGGATCCTTCAAAAATGTTGATTCATTCAGTAACGCCACTGCAAAAATGGTGCTCGGAGACACGCAAAGAGTAAAGGCGGAACAAAAATAGACAATATCGAGTGTAAAAAGTAGGTTATTCAATAGTAACCTATTGTTTCTTAAACATTTGTTGTATAAAAGCAGTCGTGTGTCACGGTGCGTGTGGAGAGATGAAGCGAGGACTCAAGTGCAGGATGAATGGTTCTCTCTTTTAATAATAACATTAAACAAAAACAAACTAAAACAACCCCGAGGGGGAAAAACAGACAGGCAGGCTAGGAACTGCACTACATGCAGAAATAACACACACAATGAAAAACGACGGATCAGCCCAGGCTTACAGACACCAGGAGAATAAATGGGAAACCAAACAAGGAGGCTAACGAGGGAGACACAGGTGGAGCAACTTAAACAATAATGAGGTAACAAGATGGGCGGGGCAAGACAATAGACAGGAGAGAGCACATGGCACCAAACAAACACAGCACAAGCCATGTGCTCACAGAAAACAGTGTCATCTGGTGGCCATCCTGGGCATACCCACTGAAGACTGTGACATCGTGCTGTTGGTCTGAATATGAGCAGGGCTGTGTTCACGTGGCTGCGACACGATTTGTGGATGATTCATGGAACAGCGCTTATGTAATTTATATAATAATTTAATATATAATAATAACAAGACATTTTTTTATTATTATTAATAATATTATTAGTAGTAGTAGTGAGAATTAGTGAGAACACAGAGGAACTCATCACGAAATGCTTTTTCCTCTTCTTATTTCTTTTTCATTCTACATCTTCCACTTCTTTTTCTTTTCCCTTTTCCTTCCTCCCTTCTATTCTTTTGTAAAGTAGCTAAACACATTTGCTCCTTCAATAATGTCCGCTCCTGTGAGGATCCTCATTAGGTCTGTGCTCTAATTAATCCTCCTTGATTTCCATGTGGCTTGCTCTCTCTTTTGCACTCTCTCTACCAGCTCTGCAAATCCTCACATGGTGGATTACTCTTGCTCGTGGGTGGGAAGAAGAAAAAAAAAAGAAAAGAATGTTCACAAGTCATTTACAAGAATGCACATTTCGGTTCTAACGCCCACCTCAGGAATTGTAAGAAAGGAAAGACCTTTCATTATCTGTTCGTATAACAAAAAAAGGCAAGAGAAAGATGCCAGCTATGACCTCTGTGACTGTCACATGGTTGATCCAGAGAAGAAACAAGTATATTTAGGTTGAGTGGATATGAGTAGACGGGGGTGAGTAGGCTATATTCTCCTGAGCATAGTAGGCTTATGGGTCTCTTCTATGACTTATCCTCTCGTGGTGGGCAGTCTTTCTGTACTGAATCAATCTCAGGCATTCCCTGTCTGCCTCAGAAAGCCCTCTAAAGGCCTTAAAGCCACTGAGAGCCCTGCACTGATGACCTGCTCACAGCTTCCAGAGTCAACCATCAACTCCACAGCTACAGAAATAGACTCTCACTTCCTGTGGCCCAACATGATCTCATAAGGATTCATAGATATTTGTGGTGTGGTGTGGTTGCAATACACATAAATCACATAAATATAAAATGTCTTATAGACAATGAAGGCTAAATAATTTAATGCATTACTGCTTCTGAAAAGTAATCATTGCATATATGAACTGCTTTAGAGATGTACAGATTTTTTATGAATAATTTTAGGTTTGTAGAATATTGTAGGAAATGTATGTATTTAAAAAGAAATAGGTTTATAGTAGCATTTTGTGACTACAGTTAATGTCACTGTACATTTTTCTGCTTTTTTATATTGTTGTTAGGTTCAGGTAGAGGTGAGGTTATTAATCGAATATAACTGATTATGTTTCCAAAATTATCTTATGCTCACCAATGCTGCATTTATTTGATCAGTACCATAAAACCATTAATATTTTTAAATATTATTTCAATGTCAAATGTCATTTATTCCTGTGATGGCAAAGCTGAATTTTCAGCAGTCATTACTCCAGTTTTCAGTGTCACATGATCCTTCAGAAATGATTCTAATATGCCAATTTTGTGCTTAGTATTTCTTCTTATCATCAATATTGAATCATCAAAGTAGTCGTGATGCTTAATATACATTTTTTTCAGGATTCTTTTCAAATGTTTTCCTTTTCATTTTTGAATTCAATGCATATTTGCCAAATAAAATTATGAATTTCTTTAAAAAAAATAATAAAAAATTGAATGGTAGTGTACATGTAAACATTACCTACACATTCTCATAAGATCAGGCTGAATACCCACAGTCCTCTCTGCTGTCTTATTAAACCAACCTTCAGACATTTCTTCCTCTCATCATCCCAAAGACTCTACGGGAAAAAATGGGGGCTTGAATTTTTTGAATTCTTTGTTCATCCTAATAAATTGGGTGGGTGTTGAACGGATGCTGACTTTGTGGCTTCATCTCCATCTTTCATTTCCAGTCTTATAATAATGTGACCGGTTGCAAAGGAAGTCGATCACTCTTAACAGTAGAATATGTAAATCCCGGCACTCGAGGAAACCATCAATCCTCCATATTGAGTGGGAATGCTGGCATGCAATTGAATGTCTCTCTCATTGCAATGTACTTTAATCTTCATAATCCTGAGGTTTGAGGAATACTCTAATCCATAAGCAAGCATTGCAAATATATTCATTTTCAGCCCTCCGTTGGAAAATGGCACTCAATTGGAAGTAAGCAGTACCCATGATGGTGGTTTTTGATTGATAACCTCCGCATCTAGCCACTGATTGAAATAGATATTTGCCGTGGAGTTGTTTCTCTCCATAATGATCTCATTTCATATTCTTGCCTCAAACAGTTCCTCGCCCCTGATGCATAAGGCAAGCTGTGCACAGAGCCCACCCAGCATAATCGCGCAAGATTGACGGTGGTGAAGGGAATGCTAGCTAGTTAGCTCTTGACATGGGAGATAACCTTATGGAAAACATTACACCTTATCTGTATTTCTCAGGAGAATTTCACCTGCTGTCTTTATAAGGCCAATTTGTGGTAAACAGGCTTTACCTCAGGGGCTTCCAAACTGAAAAACATCTCTGCACCATATGACCCACCATAAAACATGCCCAAATATCCAGATAATCAGCTCCATCATCTTTTAAACTTTTAAAACGGCTCATTACAAGGCCAATTAAATTAAACATCTTATTCTAGGAAGCATTAGGCCACAAAGTAAAAATATGCTCTTGGGCCAGGTGCCATGGTTCTTTTATGTAGACAAGATAAATGCTGAATAAAAGTGTCTGTTGTGGTTTAGATCGCTTATTAACCCAACCCAGCCTAAGGCTGAAGCTGCATTTCTTACAGATGGCATAACAGTATAGTTCAGTTGCTGAGCCGGAAGATACAACGGTTTAATGAGACAGCAGGAGAAGAATGTAGTTTGCCTAGGAAAAGCATTAGGCAGTAGAGTTAGTGTGGGTTTGAGGCGGTACATATGGTCAAATGTCTCCCGATTGTCCAGGAGCTTCTCAAGTCAGCGTATGCCACAATATGTTCATCCATGTCAGTATAACCGGGCATCAGATGGTTTTAGATTAAGCACATTTATCTGCTTGTTATTTTCAAGCACAGTAAGATAAATAGCTTCTGTCGTTCATCTCATTTGCAGATCCTGCTGTGAATTCTGCTGTTGCAGCGGTCTTCTTCGAGCAAAAATTCATCCCACACATTGGCATCTGTATTCAGAAGGCCTGACAGGTAAGATACTTTTAATTGTACTGACGTTCTGTGGATAACTGAAACTCAGGACTCAACATTAAAGATGGCCCGGTGACAATGAGCGTTTCAGACCAATTGACAGAACTCTAACTTGCCTTTC
>NW_015552740.1:286370-287104 GCF_001515605.1 Sinocyclocheilus anshuiensis | reverse complement strand
AAATAATACTGTTTTGTGTCACGGAATGTAGTTTTAAGAGTTTTTTAGGCGAGAAAGTATTTGTTTGGACTTCAAATATTCGGTTTGTTAATAAAGATAACGTCTGTTTGAAAATTTCGGCCTACAGCCAAATCACACTCGTGCCGATATACAGCCATATCTCATGTCTACTCATGATATTGCTCATATTTAAGCAAAAAAAAATAATAATAAATACATTTAATGTAATATGCACCATAAAAAATCAAAAGTTGAGAAAACTTAAGTTTAAGGCAACCAGCTTCAGGAGATTTTTGAGTTGTCTTTCAACAACTTGTTTTCAGTTTATACAACAAAAAGTTGAGAAAACTCAAAAATCTCCTGAAGCTGGTTGCCTTAAACTTTTAAGTTTTCTCAACTTTAGATTGTTTTACAGTGTACAGAATTTATATATAATTTATTAGTCTCCCTTTCTCTCTATATAAGCTAATAAATATTGTCTTTGTTGTACATTAAATGTAATTGGTTTTATAGAAAAAGAGAGAAAAAAAACTTTTGTATTATTTCTAGAAATAATAACGATAATGAAAACAAATATTAGTTTTATAATAGTAATAAAAAAAGAACTTGGCAGCAGTTGCTATAACTGGGCTGGCATGGGAAATGTATTTTGTGTGTATATATATATACAGTGGGTGTACGGAAAGTATTCAGACCCCCTTCAATTTTTCACTCTTTGTTATATTGCAGCCATT
>NW_015552740.1:281165-282694 GCF_001515605.1 Sinocyclocheilus anshuiensis | reverse complement strand
TGAATGTCTCTCTCATTGCAATGTACTTTAATCTTCATAATCCTGAGGTTTGAGGAATACTCTAATCCATAAGCAAGCATTGCAAATATATTCATTTTCAGCCCTCCGTTGGAAAATGGCACTCAATTGGGAGTAAGCGGTATGCATTATGGTGGTTTTTGATCGATAACCTCCACATCTTGCCACTGATTGAAATAGATATTTGCCGTGGAGTTGTTTCTCTCCATAATGATCTCATTTCATATTCTTGCCTCAAACAGTTCCTCGCCCCTGATGCATAAGGCAAGCTGTGCACAGAGCCCACCCAGCATAATCGCGCAAGATTGACGGTGGTGAAGGGAATGCTAGCTAGTTAGCTCTTGACATGGGAGATAACCTTATGGAAAACATTACACCTTATCTGTATTTCTCAGGAGAATTTCACCTGCTGTCTTTATAAGGCCAATTTGTGGTAAACAGGCTTTACCTCAGGGGCTTCCAAACTGAAAAACATCTCTGCACCATATGACCCACCATAAAACATGCCCAAATATCCAGATAATCAGCTCCATCATCTTTTAAACTTTTAAAACGGCTCATTACAAGGCCAATTAAATTAAACATCTTATTCTAGGAAGCATTAGGCCACAAAGTAAAAATATGCTCTTGGGCCAGGTGCCATGGTTCTTTTATGTAGACAAGATAAATGCTGAATAAAAGTGTCTGTTGTGGTTTAGATCGCTTATTAACCCAACCCAGCCTAAGGCTGAAGCTGCATTTCTTACAGATGGCATAACAGTATAGTTCAGTTGCTGAGCCGGAAGATACAACGGTTTAATGAGACAGCAGGAGAAGAATGTAGTTTGCCTAGGAAAAGCATTAGGCAGTAGAGTTAGTGTGGGTTTGAGGCGGTACATATGGTCAAATGTCTCCCGATTGTCTTCTCAAGTCTCAAGTCAGCGTATGCCACAATATGTTCATCCATGTCAGTATAACCGGGCATCAGATGGTTAAGCACATTGCACATTTATCTGCTTGTTATTTTCAAGCACAGTAAGATAAATAGCTTCTGTCGTTCATCTCATTTGCAGATCCTGCTGTGAATTCTGCTGTTGCAGCGGTCTTCTTCGAGCAAAAATTCATCCCACACATTGGCATCTGTATTCAGAAGGCCTGACAGGTAAGATACATTTGAATTGTACTGAGGTTCTGTGGATAAGTGAAACTCAGGACTCAACAATAAAGATGGCCTGGTGGCAAGGAGTGTTTCGGACCACTTGACAACTCTAACTTGCCCTTTTTAGGCAATTGATCTGGATCTTGTTCATTTTTATACCTTGCAAGCTCACATATTTCATTTTCTGTGATGTGTTCTTACCAATATAATGGTATCAAACTGTCTGTATTTAGAATAAAAAAAAAAATATATATATATATATATATATATATATATATATGAATAACATTGTTATTATAATGAATAACATATTTATACAACAGTTCTTTCTGGTCCTCGAATCTGATTGGCTGATAAGAGTGTGACATTAGAG
>NW_015552740.1:265053-280913 GCF_001515605.1 Sinocyclocheilus anshuiensis | reverse complement strand
ACCGCTGTATGGCCAGATGAGACGCAAACTACGTTTTCTTGACTGGATAACCAGTCTCGCTAGTAATGTTTTGATGGATGAAGACTGCAATCAAGGTAAAGATGATTGCGGTGGCATACAAGAGTCGTACAGTACAGTAAGCACGCGTGAGTCTGTTATGCATGTATGAGTGCTCTTGACGCACTGATCACACATTGTATTTATGCACAGACATTTCCGTACATTCACGTTGTTTCCATACACATTCACGATAATGTTTTACACACATGTACGATAATGTTTTGATTTGTCATGTTTATGTTGCTATGTTTAGTTATACGGAATGGATCCGTGTACTGTAGTAGATATAGGCTATGCAGTCAACAGGCAGTTTAGGGGTTTTTTTGGCATCTCCATGTGGTGCTGTTCGGTATCGCAACTTGACTTCTCTAAAATGTAAAAAAGCTCTTTGCTGTTGCACTGTACACATGCTATAAAATTCTGATTTTCTGATGACATATGTGCTTATTTGGGCTCCTTATATCATTTGATTCTTTGGTGCCCTTTTGGAGTTTCTAAGTGTCCTTTTTTGGAAAGACATCTAAATTTATCTTGAAAAAAGCTTGCAGAAAATATAGATTTTTGAGAATCACCCTTCAATCTTTTGGTTTACTTTGCTGGCTATAGCAAATGATTACAAAATAAACATTTGAAACAAGATAAATGGTCTATGCTTAATTTAATGAAGCGTGCGAATAATCGCGATTAATCACAGAACAAGGATGTGATTAATCAGATTAAACATATTTAAATATTACAGAATATGTTTTGTAAACATATTACATTATATATATATATATATATATATATATATATATATATATACTGTATATGTGTGTATATATATATATATATATATATATTGTTAGGTCCTGAAAGTAGTACAGTAATATAAAACTACCACTTTGTAGACAAGTATAGGCTTACTTTGTTGCACACGATTGTTTCCTGCTAATAAAACTTTTAATACTTTTGTAAACATGACAGAGGGACTGGGACCCAATGCCTTTGCCTAACCTTCTTCTTCATATGAAGTCTTGTTTCTCCTCTGTTCTCCTTCCTCCTGATCTGCTGTGTCAGTATGACATTTTCTCCCCAAAGGGCACATGTGAGATGAAATTACTCTGAGGTGTCAAACACGTCATCTCCACATGTTTAAATGCCCAGTTTCAAATGCCAGCGTCTGCTAGTGGAGCATGACACAGTGAACGTTCTGGCCACTTGCGGTTCCTGTCACATTTCTGGTTTGTGCTTCAGCGAGGACCATAATGCAGAAATACTCTTTGAAATGATTGAGAACATGTAGGTAAGAGACAGTAGTTGTTTTTCATGTGGTTCCTTTTTTGTGCTTGTTTTGTTTTGTGAAAACGAATTTAAAGAGGGGAACTCATTACCTCGAGGCATACTAAAATTAAGCATTTGGTTGCTCTTTTCTCGTATTTTTAGCATCTGATCCCTTCCTGAGCCTGTGCGCTCTCTTGTGTTTCATCCTTCCATTTGTTTCCTAATGTAGTAGACACTGAGAGCTCTCACGCTCCTCTCTCACAGGCTCGTCAGAGGAGTGCCAGCACTCTAAATTTTCCTCCTAATTCAGCCATGCTGCAATTACATACAGGCCTCAAAGGCGAAACAGTTGGAAAGACCATGACAGAAATGAAAGTCTCAGCATAAATGTGTATGTGTGTATCCTTTTCTACAGTGCCAGCGTTGCTATCAGGATGCTAAAACGCTCTGTAGAGCATGTGCATTGTTAAGCTTATTGAAACAAAATATATTTGGTAACACTTTATTTTAAGGTGTCCTTGTTACACGTGTTACATGTACTTACTATTATAATAACAATGCATTATGCAAAATTACATGCAAGTAACACTATGCCAAACCCTAATCCTAACCTTAACCATAGAGTAAATACATGTTGTTAATATTACTCAGTACTTAAATGTATAATTACACAGTAACAAAAGACACCTTAAAATAAAGTGTAACCATATATTTAAATAGAAAACTTTTAACAGTTTCAACATATTTTTACAATTTCAAATTGTAATATTTATTTGACTGTATGTTTGATCAAAAATGGTTCTCATATCTGTTAGGCTGACCAGTCGAATTTTTATAGTCACCAGTATTGGGTAAAATTCAGAATGAAAGAAATAGCTGCCTCTCAATTCATGAGTTGAACTGGCTACACCCCACAAGAAGCTGAATTGGAATTTGAATGAAAATATCAGGAACCTAGCTATTGTTCTTCAAAACTTAAAAACTGCATATTTAAACCAGGCTTTGTTGAGGTAACATATATCTTTGTTTGATCGATTTTGATTTTCTGCTTTTCTACTTACAGTTCTTTCAATTAATTTCATTGTATGTCCTTGCACTCAAATTTTAATTGCAGTTCTGTATCCTGTTTGCGTTCTTAATTCATTTTGAATGATGCACAGCCCTGATAGTCATATGATCTCATCAGTAATGCTAAGTTGATGTTTAGAACCAGGGTTAGAGGCCAATTCCACTCTCAGTTTTTCACTTTTTAAACTTTCAACAGATGTTAAAGCCCAAAATAACTGGCCTTATGCTGTATTTGCATGACACCTTGTCTGTTTATTTTTATTTTTCTCACCAATCGCTTCACTTTTTCACCCACGCATACACAGCAGTGGCTAAGGAATATTTGGGAAATATTACACCCTCTATGTTTAATACATCCAATATAGAGGCATGATTAAGCCATTAAAGACACATCTGCCATCCTAATTTCTTTTTAATTTGCAGAGAACTCGGCTGCATTCTGTGCTAGCTGATCTGATGGTTTAATTAAGTCATGTCCGTAAGAGTGATTACAGAATGAGAGCGGGAAGGCCCGACTGGAACTGTGCATGCCCTAGAAAACACAGAGTCGCTGTGTGAACTCTTTCAGATTGACCGCCTGCACTTCCCTGTGCATCTGAAAGCTACTTTTACACTCGAGACAAAGTCCCGCACACCTGTAACTCCATTCAACACCGATTCTGCAATCAGAGCGCTTGTGTCAGGGATAGCAGAGCGTTTTTTGCTGTGATTATTCACCATGTGTGGCTCACCGTGATGGCTCATATGTATGCTGATTTTTAAGTTTCACAAGGTGCATGGTTTTTGAATGCTTTTAGAAGAAATCGTCACAATATCATAAAGATGACGTTATTAAAGAGCAGATTCACAGGCAAAGCGCGATAACTGTAGTGGGCACTAAAAGTGATAAAGGGGAAGATCAGAGATGAGTCTGCAGTCAAATATCTTTGAAATCAAGGCCCCGTCTGGTAGGCTGACAGGCAGTCGCAGCTTTGCGAAACCAGCTGCTGATGGCTAGATTGAAGAACTTTGTCCTTTAGATCTGAAGAGATGTTTCTGTAGGGCAAAACAGTGCGAAGAAAGGAAGCTGAAATCTCATTCAGTGTCAGGAGCTCTTTGAAAACCATCTCAACAGCACAATGAAAGAATCTCTGTCACAAAGGACAGCTCAGCAGCGCTGGCACGTGTGGCCTCGCTATTAGCTACCTGATGTGAAGGTTATATGAAGGAATGATTAGTGCAAGCTGAATGCTGAATAGAAGTGAGACAGTGCGTGCTCTGATAAGTTACCACACCACTGGTTTTCTTTAATATTCTTTTAATTGATTCTCAGTGGCGGTTGGTTTTGTGTTGGTTTCATGTTCTATGATCTCTGACTTTGCCAAATAGAAGTGGATAATGGAGCTAACGTTAATGAAATATCAAAGTAAACAGGCTAAAATGAAGGAAGCAAATGCATTTTTATAAGTAGGTGTAATTTTTTTTATTTTTTTTTTTTAGTTAAGTATAGGTGTATTCATGAGAAGGGTAAAGTTTTTGTGACTGTTCCCAACCAGCCCATCGTTACAACATTGGCTCAACAAATGTTTGTGATTGGCTGGTCAATAGTAACACAGGGAGTGTTTAGGTGTTATTTTATTTTATTTTTAGATATACACTCTTAAAAATAAAAGTTCCGAAAGGGGGTTTTTACAGCAATGCCATAGAAGAATCAGTTTTGGTTCCCCAAAGAACCTTTCAGTGAACAGTTCTCAAGAGAACCATTTTTCTGAGTGTGAAGGACATTTTTATAATCTAAAAAACCTTTTTACCACTGTATAAAACCTTTTGTGGAATGAAAAGTTTCCATGGACGGTAAAGGTTCTTTGTGGAACCATTGATGCCAATAAATAACTTTTATTTTTAAGAGTGTATATTGTAGAATAGACAGGATAATAGCGCCAAAAACATTGAAGTTTTTTATGTAATAAAAATATAAATCAAATTTAATATTTAATATAATCAAATGTCAAAGTAAACTAAAATTAAAGCAAATGCATTTTTATAAGTAGATGTAAATTAAAAGCCTTGACAAACACTGCAAATTGCCAGTTGTTGTACTGTGTGATGCAGAAGTTTAAATACAGTGATGTATCACAAAGTATGTTTACATGAAGGTAATCAGGCATGTTTGTCCTAAATCACAGTGTTACATACCAACAATTATATGATCTAAAACTAAAAACCTCTGAAACTGTGAATTGAAAACATGTTGCTGTGTCTCCACAGTTGGTCTCCAGTTAAGTATGTTCAGCTTTCAGCACTCTGGACAGCTCCTGTTGTTTGGAGGAGTAAGGCTCTTAGACTTGTCTGTGCTTTGATTTGCTGACCCGTATGCGCCTTACAGAGGGGGGCATGAAAATAGCCTGGACTCTATACCTAATAAACAGTATGAGCGCTTAACGGTATGTATGTTTTCTGCAGCAGTAGTTATGTAACAGACCTGCAGGATGATATAATCTAGGGATAAGAGTTCGTTCTGGACTATAAATGCACCAGCCCACTATGAAACAATCATCCAACAGGGTGATTATTTTGTGACCTAAACTGAGGTTAGCCATTTCCATGGTTGGACGAGTCACTTACTATTTATGATAATGCATTTATTAGAATGGGTCATTTGCAAGGCAGCAATGTTGTGCCCACTGAGCTGGTTAATGTCCACATGAGTCCCCACTCAGTACTAGAGACCCTTCATCCTGAGTAAATTACTATTTCACTTTTCATTTATAGAGTCTAGAACACTCTGCTACCAAGTGCCCCATTCCGCTGATGAAAACGGGATAATGGCTGCAGATATGGAATAACAAAAAACAAACAAACAAACAAATAAAAGAAAAACTGACTGATAGCTGATTGGCTTACAAAAAGGCCTAGGCAGTCGATGAGACCTCTAAAGGCAGTTAATTTGCTGGTATGAAGAGACAAGGAGTGTCATAGAGCACATGTGTCATAAAGCATTGAGTCATCGAGATCTGAAGTTCATGATGCTGTCCGCCTTGCTGACTGATGGGGTCATGTCACATCGTTTACCAGAGGCAGACTTTACATCACGACATTAAACCACAATTGGCTCAGTTAATCGGTGGCATGCATATTTAATACTTCCATTCGCTAAAGGGGAAATTCTGTTCGCTAATAAAAAGAGACAAAGAATCTCCGAAATTACGCACGTTACCATTCATTTTTGGCCCTGTAATTAGGATGAAAATATTTCTAGTAAAAAAATGGTAATGTTGTTTTGTGTTGCTATAGCTATGACTGAGTGGTTGCACCACAGGGCTGTTTTGTTCATGAACATCTGAAAACATTAACTCAGTGTTGAGATTTCCATTGTTTAACTTTGCCCAGTTCATTGGACCAGGCTAGCCAGGAGTGGGGATTTATTATATATGTTATAATTTGATAGATTCATCAGTGTCACTTTCTCCTCATTTGGTCATTTGCTAAAAGGGTTTATGGGTTTTTATATATTCTTCTTCTATTTTGGACCTAAAATGCAGCAATTTCAAGGATTTCAAACGGTTTCATGGAATACCACACAATGTAATCTGGCATATTGCCCACGAGTGAATCTCACTGTTCTAAAATCCTTTTTTTATTTTATTTTATTTTATTTTATTTTATTTTATTTTATTTTATTAAAATATAGGTAATAAATAATTAAGCACCTTTTAATAAAAGAACAGATGTATAATCTGGCATACTTGGATTACTCTGTTTATTGACAAGCATAATCATATCAAATATGGTGCCAAATGATTCTGTTTTAGCTTTATTTATTTATTTTAACGTGTGTGTGTGTGTGTGTGTGTGTGTGTGTGTGTGTGTGTTTTCATTGTGAAGGCACTCTTTCATTTATATGTGGAATTGAATTGTCATGCCAACATCCCGTTTTTTTGGGGGGACAAGTGTGAATTGAACAGGTAATTGTAGATTTCTTTTTTTGCCCTCTGCTTTTAAGTGTGTCTAATTTTTCAGTGCCGCCAAGCTCTCTGTGTTTCCATTAGTAGGAACACAGCGCATTACAGGCCACATTATCACATACTAGGAAATACTGGGCCCGTGAGAACACTTCTCTCTTTCTGTCTCATTCTCTCACTCACTCTTACGCAACACACATATCTATGTTTAACAGTTAACAATTAATTGCATTCCATAAAATACATTTTGCTTTTAATCTTATGCATGAACATTCACTAGTATGAAAGTACTGTACATGTGAGTATGGTTAAAAGTAGTCTGCGAAGCTAATTGTGTTTCCAATGTTGAAACATTTTGCAGTGATGCATTTTAACACATTGTTAAACACGTTGATTAAAAGGGGAACATTTTTCTTCATATTTAGAAGTGCAAATGTGTACGCCTGAAAACACACATGGCGGGACATGTGACAGATAACTGACAATTAACATTTCTGTCAAAAAGTTTGACGCTGATCACACATTTTTCTCACTGTATTATTTTCATGAGCACACTGTCCTTCAGGGAACGAGGGTTACACAAGTAACCGAGACGTTACATTTCTAAATTTAAGATGAGGTAACAATAAGACAGAATATAATTTACATTTAAGGATATGCTAGAGTTCAAAGGTTTAGGATTTGTAAGATTTTAAAATGTTTTTTTAAACTCTACAAGGCGGCATTTATTTGATCAAAAGTACAGTAAAACAGCTATATTATGAAATATTATTTCAATTTAAAATAACTATATATTTTTTAAAAATTCCTCCGATGGCAATGGACTATTCTCATTATTAAAAACAGTTCAGGTTTTTGGAAATTGTAATACATTTTATGCATGATTATTTGATGGATAGAAAGTCAGCATTTAGAAAGAACAGCATTTATTTAAAATAGAAGCCTTTTGCAACATTATATATATATGTTTTTTTACATTTAATGTGATCAATGTAATATGTCCTTGCTGAATAAAAATTATGTCTTTCAGAAAAAGGCCAAAACTTGTAAATGTAATATACATCATCAATATATACTAATGAAGTGTTATATTTATTAGGATTATTTATATTATTACATGTAATAAAATTATTATACTTATATACTGATATACTGATCTGATTTTCAGTAAAATGAATATACTTTGAAATGATTTTCATTGGCTTTAATTTATATTTTTGTGATATGAACTGAAAGTGGTGGATCCAATTAGGAACAAGCCTGTTTTATATACTGTTGTTCAAAACATCTTGATTTAGAAGTATCCACCCCATTAATCCAAAACAGTTCTTAAGAAATGTGATTTAACTGACAGCATTTCCACAGTTTGGCCTTCACTGAACTGAGGGATGGATGCGGAAACATCCATTTAGTAGGCCTCTCTGCTCTGATAAGAGCACGGGTGCCATAGCTTAGCAAGAACCACTGCCTGTTAAGTAAGATTGAGGGCGGGTGCTTTGAGCCGAGATTGCTTTCGGGAACAGGGCGTTTTGTCTACTAAACAACTGTCTGAATTTATTCCTTACATATTCATGCATTTTTTATTAATGGCTAGCCAGGGAACACTCGGGTCCTCCCATAAAGTTTTCTAGCTTGATGAATGCACATATGGATTTGGAAAAAATCAGAGCAATACATCCAAATAACAGCCGGCAGGGTTAATGTCAGCTTATATGTTACTCAGCTGCAAAACCTCCCTCGAATTTACTGTGGGAAGAAAGTCCGCTTGCAAAGAATCAGTCTGTGATTCTTTTGTTTTTATAATATTCACGCTAAAACAGATTTTCTTTCTTCACTCACATACAGTAAAACCAGCAGTACCATAACACAGACTTTGTTTTGACCACTCTGTTCGAATGTCAAGTAGGTGTGATCTTACCAAATACGACATGTTTACAGAGGAAAAAGCAATGCTCAAAATGTTGTTAATCTTGGAAATGACCTCTCGCACACTATTGAGTAAAATAAAAAAAAACAAGGGCAGCAGCTGGGAATGAGAAAAGACTGGTGAAGTAGTGTCCATTACAGAGAGTGAATGGTGATTCACTCCCCAAAGGTTGAGGGCTGAATGTCTGAGAAAATAAATGAACTTTTCCACGACATTCTAATTTATTGAGATGCACCTGTACAGGGAAAGTGTGTTGTGCTTGAAAGTTAGCTGCCAGAGAACAATAACCTGCTGCTGTAGCAATCTCACCCAAAATGACCAAACGGCGCAAATACCGAAGTAATCGGATGCAGTCTATCCTGGCAAAAAGACATTGAGAGAAAACACTTGCTTTCAGGACCAACTCTTTGTGTCTGTACTTTCCTGGGTGGGAAAACTAGGCTAGACTAGAGGAAAATCCTTTCATTTACTAGGCTAGACTAGAAGAAAATTCCTCTTAGAGGAAAATCTACTTTTTTGGCCCAAATTACCTTGTTTGACAATGAATGTCAGTGTTATTAAAAGTAAAGTTCCCCCAAAATGTGTAGCTTTATATAAAAAAAGGAAAATTGTCATTATTTATACATAAAAGATATTTTGAGAAATGTCACTGTGTTTTTTGTCAATACAATGAAAGTGAATGGGGTCCAGAACTATTTGTGTGTGTGAGTGTTCTACAAAAGAAAGTCATACACGTTTGTTTGGAACAACATGAGGGTGAGTAAATGATCACAGAATTTTCATATTTGTGAAATTTCCACATGTAAAGCTTCATGTTTTAATTTGTGTACACAAGTATACTATTGTATATTCAAAGTTTTCAGAGTTCTTTCCATTTAGTGCTGTCAAACGATTAATCGCAATTATCACATCCAAAATAAAAGTGTTTATTTGCATAATATATGTGTGTGTACTGTGTATATTTATTATGTAGACACGTACATGCATGTATATATTTAAGAAAAATATGTTAAATATTTATATATAATACGAATTATATGATTATATACATGTAAATATATGTAAATATTTTCCAAATATATATTGTATGTGTGTATTTGTATATACATAATAAATAAACACAGTACACACATATTACGTTAACAAAAACTTGTATTTTGGATGTGATTAATCGTGATTAATCGTTTGACAGCACTATTTCCATTGGTTTCTTTGATTACACAATTTTGATTTCACATTCCGTTTCTTCCAATATATATATAACGATGGACAGACTACTGTAGCGCTAAAGAAAAAAACTCCTGCAGCCAAATCAAATAATGGAAAGACAAGTTTCTTTCCACAGCCTGTTTGTGTTTGAAGTCATTGCCCTTTTTTGTTGATGCACCAGACTTTTCCTCATAGATTTGCCTATTTATTTGTTGTCATACACAATTTACAACCGGCCCGCTTTTATTTGTTTGCGTGTTAGTCCACGGGCTTGCTTGGACAGCGGTGTATGTGCTCTGCTGCCTGTATTAATCTTTGGCTGGATTTGCTGGATATTTCCTGCTTGCAGTGGAATACTGAGGGGAGCAGCTCAAGCACAGTTGCACAGTCTAAAGCATGGCTGTTAAATGACATCTGTTGTGTTTTTGTTTTTTAGGGGGTTTTTTTCTTTCTGCAGTACAGACCTCCCATTCGATCTCTGATATTTGCCTCTTTGTGGTCAGTTAGACTTCTCACTGTGCCGTATTGTGGTTAGATAGCCTATGCTGTGCTGACAAAAATATTTTGTCTCTCTCTCGTGCTCTCTTTATCTCTCCCTCCACCCCCTTTTTAGCACCCCACTGGTTTGTGAAAGGTCAGCTTTCTACCGAATGACAAATTCGGACCTTGATGAAAACAACCCACAATAAACCACGGTTTTAAACAGATCATGTCATTTATCTTTAAATGTTAAATGGTTTCTGTATTAAGCCACTGTGAGCTAAAATAAAGAGAGAGAAAGACTTCATCGTGGACTTCATTGTCTATTTTACATACACCCTTAGTTTTCAGGCAGGCCCAGCCAGATGCACAGAGGTATAAATGTCAAGGATTTCCATGTAAACACCACTGCAGGGCCCTCAGGAGCCTTCCTGTCTTTCTTCTCCTGTCACATTCTCTTTTCTCATTTCTTCTTCTCTCATAAATTGTTTGCGCAGGGGCTGTAAGACCTTTCCACACTGGTCTTTGTTTGCTCAAAGTCACAGAAACTGGGGTATTCTAACCGCAGCCGCTATTACCGATCTTATAATCCAGTGCTCCTTCCTGCCCTTTTGGGAGGGCTGTCGAGGGGTGGAGAAGAGGGTAAGTGATGTCCATCCATCACATTGAGAAACGGTAGAGGTCACAGAAAGCCGTTCACCATTTCCCATATTTTAGTGCTTCCACGGCTTGCGCTTTTGCAAGAACATTTTTATCTCTAAAATGTCAATCAAAAGGATGTATGTATTTGCTGGTTGACAGCTAGTTATCAGGGTGGCTCTGGCAGAGACAGGGAAGAAAGAAGGATAAATATTTCTTGTTTTGTTTTTTTGTTTGTTTTTTTTGTCTGATGCCATCCATTACAGGACAGGTTTTTTTTTTTTTTGTAGGTTTTGATTGACAACTTGCATACAGCTTTTAGAATACCGTTATTATTTATCACAGATCAGCTCTTCCATCAACAACAACAGATGGTGAGGCAGACATCTGTGCATGTTTACATTAAGACTAAGAATGGTACCTTCTAAGATCACCTCAAGATTACTTTGTATTATGACAGCTAAATTCCTTGATGACACATATTTCAATTAAATTGAGATGTCAGAGGAATGCATCAGGTGCTTGTCAACAGAAATGGGATATAAACAATGGTGTAACTATCTGTAATGCACCTGCACTGGGTCCATGAATCATGAGCCTTCCCATGATATCTTTGAACATGTGAGCTGCAGCGGTACATTTTTTTTTAGATAATTGATTCAACATCAATTTATGAGCTGCTTCTCATAGAGGAGAATGGGGGGGAAGATAATGTCTAATGTATTGCAATATATTACCTTACCATATTATATAAACATTACCTCACAATATTACAGTATATCAACTCACTGCAAATATCAATATTTTAGTTACATTACTAACCTTAATATTACTAGGGAAAAAGACCACCTTTCAGAGCTAGACAAAAAAGACAAAGCGTATTACAACACTGAAAATAAATATAAAACACTGAATATAAATAAAAATAGAATAAAAATGTAGATTAATATTTTATAAAAGTAAACATTTTATGTTTTATTATATATTCTCAAAAAAAATAATCCAATAAACCATCTATTAAGCATTTTAATAAAACTCTAAAATGTATTATTATTATTATTATTACTATTCATACTTATCTGATTTATTTACTAAACCATAGCACAGAAATTCTAGGCAAATTGTATTGAATTATATTGAGCTTGTGTTGCACATATACAACCCCAATTCCAGAAAAGTTGGGACGCTTTGTAAAATGCCAAAATCAAGAATATGTTATCTGTTCATTCTCTTTAACTTTTGATTAATTGACTAAAGTACAAAGAAAATATTTCCAATGTTTTAACTGACCAACTTAATTTTATTTTGTAAATATAGACCAATTTTGATTTTGATGGCTGCAACACACTCCAAAAAAGTTGGGACAAAGGCACGTTTAACACTGTATCAAATCACCTATCCTTTTAATTACAATGTTTCATTGTTTGGGAATTGAGGATACTAATTGTTAAAGTTTTGCAAGCAAAATTTTTGTCCAATCTCTCTTGATTCAAGACTTCAGATTGTCAGCAGACTGTGATTGTCATTGTCTGATTCTCCTTTTCATGACTGGTCATACATTTTCAATTGGAGACAGATCTGGATTGCAGGTAGGCCAGTCTAGCACATTCACTCTGAGTCTACGAAACCATGCTGTTGTAGCACATGCAGAATGAGTCTTGATCTAATAACCATGGACTTCCCATGAAAGACATCATCTTGATGGCAGTATATTTCTCTGTACAGTCCCAGATTCAAGTTGCATTTCTTGATGCAGCGACATACTGTGTTAATTGACGGCAGTTTTCAGAAGTCCTCCTTAGCCCATGTGGCTATATTTAACACGATTTAACACGCATGATGCTTTCTTATGCAATGCCATCTGAGGGCTCAAAGGTCATGCACATTCAACTGAGGTTTCCTGCCTTGCCCTACATGTACTGTGATTTCTCTGGATTCCCTGAATCTTTTCACATTATTATATATAGTTGGAGAAAAACCTAAATTCTTTGAAATTTGGCACAAAGTCATGAACCATGACCCAGCTTTGCTGACAAAGACTGAGATGCTCCTTTTATACCCAATTTATACATGATACCTTGACCTATTACCAATTCCCCTGCTTACTGTGAGCTATTACAAAACAGCTTAACATGGATATTCTATAACCTTTTCACTTTTATTGTGCATCTGTTCCAACTTGTTTGGAGTGTGTTGCTGCCATCAAAATCTAAATTTGTTCATATTTAAAAAAATAAATAAAATACATTTACGTTGGTCAGTGAAAACTTTGGAAATCTTTTCATTGTACTTTTGTCAATTAAATAAAAGTTAAAGAGAATGAACAAATCTCAGATTCTTGATTTTATTGCATTTTACAAACTTGTCTGGAAGTTTACTTCTCTGGAATTGGGGTTGTAGCATAATTACATAAATCCAAACAGAAAGTAAGATGGAGCAGTGGGGGGTAATTATATAATCATATTCAAAGATTTTATGTTCCCATTTATGTTTAGGAAAATTTACTCATATGCAGTCTGGTATGTCCAATTGAAGGTGGCCTGTGTGATCTCCCTGTCTATGGACCTTCAAACAGATGGTATCTGCTGTAGGTATCTCACACAGAGTTATACAGCAGATTAATCAGCTCAAGCACTCACGCTGGAGCCCAGAGCGACATAGCTCTGAACGGACCGTGCAAGACATCTCGTTTGTACCGTAGGCTGAAGTTTGAGTTTGAAGAGTATGAGTGAAGGAATGAAGGAGGCTGTTGAGAGAAATGGGGGGAAAAAAAGGAGAAAGATTAACGATCACTTGCCTAAATCAAGGGCAAATGGCAAGTTAAGAAAAGATGAGTATAATCATATAAGCTCACCTCCTCAATGATAATCAACCAGACAGGAAATATATTCATTCCAACTATTGCAGTCATATTATTATAACTACTGTATTTTGGAATTTAAGTATATATATAGAGCACAGATAATATGCAAGGTATCCCAAGAACATTTCCCTCAGAGATTTAATGCATCATTTGTACTACAAGTTAAAATGTTATATTCGTGTAGGTCAAGGCCTCTATGTTTTTCAGCTTTTCAACAGATGATCAGGTAGATTTCATTATTTTAAACATTCTCTAAACTGCCATGTTTCAAACGAAAATCACAATAGTTCCCAAAAAAGCCATTTGTCATCTTTACATAATGCATCATTTATCAGCAGTAAAGGAATTTGTGTATCAGCTGGAATCTACAACACAACAGGGATACATGTTGTGATGTTTCTATTAATCACTTGCCACTTATGATGAATGGCCTGTTGTAAATTCAGGTAAGGATATTTAAAAGCACACATCTGTCATCATGTCAACTTCTAAGATGAATCTTTACAAGCAAACAATTTACAGTCCATTTTCCCGCCTTCAGAGAAAGAGGCTCATAGTTGCATATAATCAGTGGAGGGAATCGTTTTGTGTGTGTGTGTGTGTGTTAATTTTGTCTGTCTGTTCTGTTGATCTGTCATTCTATCGATCTATTGCTCCCACCCATGTCGTTTAATTGAATTTCCTGGAATCTGCTGCAGTGTTCATGAGAAGAACACTTTGAACTTGAAAAATGACATAGCTTATGTAAGCATTTATGCAACATATGTTTCCACGTGTTTTATTTCCCTTGTGAAAGGTATGCGTTTAGATCTGGTCTCCCCAGGTAAATCCAAGTACAAGAGTTCAACTCTGAAAATGTCATGCAGATGTTGGCATTAAATATAGTGAGCATGAAGTTTGATTAATTATTTTATTTATATTTATTTATTTTTATTTATTTATTTTTATTTATTTATTTTTAATTTTGTCTCACAAAATGTGTCTAGATAATGATTCACTACTAGGATAAATCTGCAGATATAAGTATTTTTATTTTAAAAAATTTGCATTAATGGTTCAGCAATGCACAGCCCTGTTTGGTGTTTCCTCCTTAAGATCACAGTCCCCATCTGGCCACCCCCTTAAACATTTGGGATGTGCAAGAGCGTTTTGAGTCGAATAAGTTGTCACGTCAGGAAAAAGAACAGCAACAGAGCTATCAAAGTCAGCCAATGTGACTGACTTGGCTTGTCATCCAGACTGATAAAATGTCCCTCTCCGACTCCTTGAGAACACTTTTGAGATACTTACTTTACTTTCGTCATTGATTGAACACTCCAGTCTCAAGAGGAGGAACGGTCAATTGTCTCCACAGCCTTCGACGACAACAACAGCATTAATAACTGTGGGATTTTATATAGTGCATCTGTTACATAACACTTATAAAGTCATAAAAACAATTCATCAGTGCTGACGGGACTTCTCTGGAATTCCCCTCCAGGGCATGAAGCGATGACTGCGATCCTGCCGTAATGAGCCCCCCCTAAACCCCAACACTCCCAGTTAAGCTGTGCTTTTGTGTGCACTGGTTACAGAGGCATTCATTATCACATTGGAGCCGATGCGACATCCAGTGTGCACCGCTGCAAGCGCCCCTCACAATGCCTTCTGATTGCAGTGATTCACTCTCCAAATTAGTGACATTTCTCTTAATGTGTGCCTTGCTTCCAGCAACAAAAGCCCGTTTCACATTCCCGTCCTCATGGCACTTTATGTAAAATGACTGCGCCTACGCAAGCATAGCAACTGAGGATTCTGATCATCAGAGTCAACCCGGATGACAAAAAAAGCAAAAATAAATGGAGAGCGTGACAGAAGAGCAGTAAATGAGATGAGGGGAACAAAAAATAGGCAACAGATCCACATGACGCAACACACACAAATTCTAATGAATATGAAATGGAACCAAGTCAAATGTATGTGCTGGCTAAATCTGTTTGCAATTCTTTATAGACTGGGATGTATGCAGCATTCTGATACAGATAGGCTGAACCGTGAGAAGCTGCATGGAGAAACTAAAGCGCTTCTGTAAGCTGCTTGACACCTCTCATTATCCACATGGCACACATGCCGGGGTGGCTATCCGGGGCCGTTCCTTGCTGCTATGATTCCCTCTCCAGCTAGGAACACAGTAAACGGAAGGAGCCAGGCAAGAAAATCAATTCCTTTCAAAGTAATATTTGTTTAAAATCATTCCAGTCACCACTCAAGCAATATTAGTACAATGCCACTGAATTAGTGAATTCATCCCAGGAATTTTTAAGTAGAATGTATTTCAATTTTAAGTTTAAGAAGGTTGTATAGTGTATATTCAGCTCCAGAGAATATATATATATATATATATATATATATACACACACATATATACACA
>NW_015552740.1:263691-263979 GCF_001515605.1 Sinocyclocheilus anshuiensis | reverse complement strand
CATACATATATATATATATATATATATATATATATATATATAGTTTTTTTTGTTTGTTTAGTTTTTTTACAGTCACTCAAAATAAAATTTAAACAAATATCTCCTTTCTTATGTTTTATATGCAGATTAAATTAGCTTTAAGGAAACTTTTGACTTGTTTCCCGAGGCCACAGGAGGGCGCAATGAGCAAAATGATGCAGCGCATCAATTGTCAATTCAAATCACTGTCTATAAAAACGTGCATAACGTCTAAATTAACATATATAAATCAAATATAATTTTGTAAAC
>NW_015552740.1:263190-263384 GCF_001515605.1 Sinocyclocheilus anshuiensis | reverse complement strand
CGTTTTCTAAACGTTAAAACTGTTTTAACTTTGCATGACTTTCTTTGCATCTCTTGCATGAGACGCAAGTGCAGCAGTCATATTTGTCCATGTAAAAATGTGCTGAATATTCTTTAGGTTTTAGGTTTAGGTTTTAACCTAATCAAGATCTTCTACGCATTGAGCTACTATATTTCTCTAATATTTTGAACGAA
>NW_015552740.1:260026-261059 GCF_001515605.1 Sinocyclocheilus anshuiensis | reverse complement strand
TGTAAACTGCATAAACAATTATGAACAAAACAGCATCATGTGTTTATGCATTGCTTAGCCTAATACAAAGAGCCAAATCGCCGATCACACAGATTGCATTTAAAAACATATGAGACGCAGAAATAAACAATAAACCTTCACAAATTCGCGTCGCGTTTTCTAAACGTTAAAACTGTTTTAACTTTGCACTTTGCATCTTGCATCTCTTGCATGAGACGCGAGTGCAGCAGTCATATTTGTCCATCTAACAATGTTCTGAATATGCGTTCTGTGTGAATGGCTTGGTTTCGGTTTTAACCTAATCAAGATCTTCTACACATTGAGCTACTATATTTCTCTAATATTTTGAATGAATAACGCAGCAACTGCACATCTCGTGGGCTAGACTAACAAAACATTAAACTACAACGTCACTTACATCATAACCGCATCTCGTGCTGTACCATTTTTGCATTCAAATGCAAATGTTTATTTTAAATTCGACTAATATTCATTTTTTTATTCACAATCTCCTCACCACAGGCAGGCACAGCAATCAATTCAGCATGTCTTTCTGCTTGTGTGAGCTGTCTGCGTCACTCATAGCACGTGCCTATATCATGCGCTATATCGAACATTTTTTATATCGTTGTCGATGAAGGTATACCGTCGATAAATATCGATACCGTTTTATCACCCAGGCCTATTCTGTAGTAGGCTGTAAACTGCTTGAGACTTGCATAAAAAAACATTAAAGCACAGTTTGTTTCATTTGTATCTTTTTATTCTATTGCATTTGTCCTTTGCTTTTTTTATTACTGACAGTATAATTATTTTCAATAATTTTGGGACTTTTTGTTTGAAATTCCGCTGGTCTCTACAATGTAGATGTCATAGCAACCTTATTTACAGGAAATATATATTTAATATGCATCACTATCTTTAAATAAAATCACTCATACAAAGTTTTGGTCATATGGCCCCCTCATAATCGTGTTAAATAATCGTGATTACAATATTGGCCAAAATAATCGTGATTATGATTTTTGCCATA
>NW_015552740.1:252889-259939 GCF_001515605.1 Sinocyclocheilus anshuiensis | reverse complement strand
CAGTATATCACATTTCTGTTCTGTTTTGTTTCAGGTTCTCTGTGTTCTCGTTTACCTGTGTTCCCTTATTAGTTTCTATGTTTTTTTATTGTTGATTAGTTCCACACACCTGTTCTGTTTCTCCCTGATTGTGTTCTCCATCTTATTTAAGCCCTGTTTTGTTCCTGAATTGGCTGTCCGCTATTGATTTGGATTTGTGTTGCTGAATGTTAGATTTACTCCTGGATTCATGATTAAATACCATGTTGACTCTGTTCCTTCGTCGTGTGCTTCCTTCTTAGCGAGCTCACACGTTACAGAATAGCAGACCCTCATATTGAATAATATTTAGCGGCTTTTTTCTTCCGTTCCTCTCCCACTATGGACCTTCCTGCAGTCCAGCTGCTTTGCCTGGAGCAGCAGGACTGTCCGCTGGAAGACCACACCAGGGACTTTATCGATCTGGCGTGCCGCACACCTACCAGCGGACGGTCCAAAGGAGAATTTCGCCGCTTGTGTGGAGTGGGTGCTGCAGAATAATGGACTGTTTTTCTCCATCTGCCCCGCCGAGGACAACTCCAGCCCCGCCCACACTCCCGCCACTGAGTGTGAACTGCAGTTGGCCTCTGGACAATATTATGAGAAACTTTTGGACATTTTTCAGATGGATATAATAGACTGGTTTGCAGAGGTTGTTCCCAGTTCCCCTGAACCTCTATTGTCCCCTACGTCTCCTGAGTCTCCACTGGTTCCGTCCAGCTCTCCTATGTCTCCTGGGTCTCTGCTGGTTCCGTCCAGCAGTCCTGTGACTCCTAAGCCTCCGGCGACTCCACTGTGGGCGGCTTTCCTGGCTGGACTCTGGTTCCCCACCTGGCTCCTCCTGCTCCGGGCTCCTCCCTGGCTCTTTCCTCCATCTACTCCACCCTGGTCCAATGAACTGTGCCCTTTTCCCATTGCCTGTCCCTCACCTGCCCCACGCCCGCCTCCTGAACCCCCAACCTCCCACCAATGTTGCACTGCTGTTGTCGGCGTGAGGATGCGCCGTTCCGGGCGGGGGCGAAATGTCACGTTTCTGTTCTGTTTTGGTTCAGTTGCTCTGTGTTCTCGTTTACCTGTGTTCCCTTATTAGTTTCTATGGTTTTTGATTGTTGATTAGTTCTACACATCTGTTCTGTTTCTCCCTGACTGTGTTCTCCATCTTATTTAAGCCCTGTTTTGTTCCTAAATTGGCTGTCCGCCATTGATTTGGATTTGTGTTGCTGAATGTTGGATTTACTCCTGGATTCATGATTAAATACCCTGTTGACTCTGTTCCTTCGTCATGCACTTCCTTCTTAGCCAGCTCACACATTACATTTACATAATAAATATACACAATACACACACATATATTATGTAAACACTCTCCCGCCTCCTCTTAAACCAGCCAGTTCCTCAGCCCTATCTCCGCTGGTGCCTGTCAGTTCCTCAGCTCACCCTCAGTCAATGCAATTTGGGCACTCTGATCCGCCTTGGGACTTCCAGTCTCCAGCTCCGCCTTGGCGTGAGGATCCCGTTTCCGCCTCCAGCCTCCGAGTCCTGGACTCCACCTCTGTCCTTCGATCCATCGGCTCCGCCTTGGCTCCTAGCTCCCTCGTCTCCACTGTGGCCCGTCATCCCACCAGCTCCACCGGGCTCCGCCTTGGTCAGTCGTCCCCCTGCCTACACCTCGGGACCCCACTCCTCCAGCTTCGCCTCGTCCTTCTGTCCCTCTGGCTCTGTCAGGCTCCTCCCTCCCTCCGGCTCCACCTTCATCCTCTGTCGCTCCGACTCTGCCTCAGTTGCCTGAGCCGCCGGCTCCACCTAGGCCCTCCAGATCCTCGGTGTCACCCTGGTTCTGCGGCTGCTTGTCTCCAACCTGGGCTCCTACTCCACCGACGTCATCTCCGTCAATCGGCCCCCTGGTGTCGCCTGCCCGAACTTCACCATGGCTCCTCCCTCCGGCGACTCCACTGTGGGCCGCTTTCCTGGCTGGACTCTGGTTCCCCACCTGGCTCCTCCTGCTCCGGGCTCCTCCCTGGCTCTTTCCTCCATCTACTCCACCCTGGTCCAATGAACTGTGCCCTTTTCCCATTGCCTGTCCCTCACCTGCCCCACGCCCGCCTCCTGAACCCCCAACCTCCCACCAATGTTGCACTGCTGTTGTCGGCGTGAGGATGCGCCGTTCCGGGCGGGGGCGAAATGTCACGTTTCTGTTCTGTTTTGGTTCAGTTGCTCTGTGTTCTCGTTTACCAATGATATGCAGATGAGGTTATGCATAGTAAAACTAGGCGTTGTAAGCTCCATATATGGTGATTTTGGGGAGGAGATGCATGTACGCACAATCTTCCGCTGACAGGGATTTATAAAAGGATTTTTGCGCAGGTTCTGGTGTACGCATGGTTTTATAAATCTGAAAACGTTTGTGCGTACGCCAAATCTAGCTTTTGTGCGTACGTACACTTTTAGGATAAAATCTACGGAAAGTTTTATACATGAGGCCCCTGGTCCTTTGTCTGCTATTGATGTTGATTTGCATTTGTGTTGCTGAATGTTGGATTTACTCCTGGATTCATGATTAAATACCCTGTTGACTCTGTTCCTTCGTCATGCACTTCCTTCTTAGCCAGCTCACACATTACATTTACATAATAAATATACACAATACACACACATATATTATGTAAACAAAAACTTTTATTTCAGAAGTCAGAAAGAGCTTTATTGCCAAGTATGTTTGCACATACAAGGAATTTGTTTTAGTGTCACAAGCTTTCAGTACACAGAGACAACAACAACACACAGATAATAAAAATAAGATGTGAATAAAATACACATACATACATAAATATAAATAAACCACAAAAAAAAAAGAATAAAAGAATAAAGGTGTGCTATAGATAGAATAGTAATAGAATAAAATTAAATTAAAATAAAAAATAAGATTGTAGGGATGTAATAGGATTTAGGGTGATAAATAAGTATAAGGTTATTGCAGATACTTTTATTGCACAATGAGAGAACATTAAATGTTCATGAGGTAGATTGCCTGGGGAAAGAAACTGTTCTTGTGCCTGGCTGTCCTGGTATTCGGTGCTCTGTAACGCCGACCAGATGGCAAAAGTTCAAAAAGGAGATGGCTTGGATGTGATGGATCCAGAGTGATTTTCTGAGCCCTTTTCCTCACTCTGGATGTATACAGTTCTTGGAGGGTAGGCAGGGGAGCACCAATAATCCTTTCAGCAGTCCGAACAATTCTTTGTAGTCTTCTGATGTCTGATTTTGTAGCTGAACCAAACCAGGCAGTTGTTGAAGTGCACAGGACAGACTCAATGAATGCAGAGTAGAACTGTTTCAGCAGCTTCTGTGGCAGGTTAAATTTCCTCAGTGGGCGAAGGAAGTACAACCTTTGTTGGGACTTTTTTACAATGGAGTCGATGTGAGTGTCCCACTTCAGGTCCTGACTGATGGTGGTGCCCAGGAATCTGAATGACTCCACTGCAGCCACAGTGCTGTTCATGATGGTGAGTGGGGGGAGTGCATGGGGGTCCTCCTGAAGTCCATGATCATCTCCACTGTTTTGAGCGAGTTCAGCTCCAGGTTGTTGTGACTGCACCAGACAGCCATCTCTTTAACCTCTTGTCTGTAAGCAAACTCATCTCCGTCCTGAATGAGACCGATGACTGTTGTGTCATCTGCAAACTTCAGGAGCTTGACAGAGGGGTCTTTAGAGGTGCAGTCGTTGGTGTTAGAGGGAGAAGAGCAGTGGGGAGAGGACGCAACCCTGAGGTGCACCAGTGCTGGTGGTGCGGCTGTTGGATGTGAATTTACCAATTCTCACTAGCTGTTGCCTATCTGTTAGAAAGCTGGTGATCCATTGACAGATAAAGCTAGAAACAGAGAGCTGGGTAAATTTGGTTTGGAGGAGTGTTGGGATGATGGATGGTGTTGAATGCAGAGC
The DNA here is from genome assembly GCF_001515605.1 of Sinocyclocheilus anshuiensis. Lineage (NCBI taxonomy): Eukaryota > Metazoa > Chordata > Actinopteri > Cypriniformes > Cyprinidae > Sinocyclocheilus > Sinocyclocheilus anshuiensis. The sequence continues at coordinate 255,981 of NW_015552740.1, read as the reverse complement.
TAAAGTCCACAAACAGGATCCTCACATACAGTAAGTCCCTGTTTTGTCCAGATGTTGCAGGATGAAGTGCAGTCCCATGTTGACTGCATTATCCACCCAGGGGGTCAAGTAAGGGTCCAGTAATGTCCTTCAGATAAGCCAACACCAACCTCTCAAATGTCTTCATGACCACAGACGTTAGGGCCACAGGTCTGTAGTCATTAAGTCCTGTTATCTTGGGTTTCTTTGTCTAATCTCCTTATTCAGTGTGTTTCTGGCCTGATTGTACAAGACTCTGTCCCCCCTTTTGTAGGCGTCCACTTTGGCCTGAGGAAGATGACGAAGTTTTGCTGTAAACCATGGCTTATCATTGTTGAATGTTAAATGAATCCTGGTAGGGATGCACATGTCTTCACAGAAACTGATATATGATGTTACAGATTCTGTGAGCTCATCCAGATCGTTGGCGGCAGCTTCAAAAACACGCACGGGAGAGATTGGCTTTATTAAAGTCCCCGAGAATGATTAAAACAGAGTCCGGGTGTTGTTGCTCTGTCTCTGTGATCTGATCAGTGAGTTTCTGTAAAGCCAGGCTCACGTGCGCTTGTGGTGGAATGTAAACATCCATGAGAATGAACGAGTGAAACTCCCGCAGCGAATAGAATGGCTTACAGTTAATGAAAAGCGCTTCTAGATCGGAACAGCACATCTTTCTTTAACACTGTTACATCTGTACCCCACCTTTTATTGATGTAGAAGCATGTCCCGCCGCCACGAAATTTCCCCGTTGATTCTGCATCACGGTCCGCTCTGAACAGCTGGAAGCTCTGCAGATTAAATGCACTGTCCGGTATGGTGTCATTCAGCCAGGTTTCCATGAAATACAGAGCAGCAGAGTTTGAAAAATCCTTATTTGTCCGGGAGAGCAGAAGGAGTTCGTCCGTTTTGTTAGGTAGAGAGCGGAAATTCGCCAGATGGATACTAGGCAGCGCCGTTCGAAATCCGCACTATCTGAGCTTAATGAGCGCGCCGGCTCACTTCCCCCATCCGCGCGTCCTGAAGTGTTTGAACAGCGCCGCTGCTTCGCCAACTACAACGTTCAGCAAAACATCAAAATAAACTAAATCGACTCCAGGTTACATATGTAACCTGGACACGTTCCCCTTCAGGAACTCGAGCTGCGTCGAAACGTTACGGGAACGAGAATGCCCACGCCGCCAGACTTGCAAATCCCTGCCTAGTGTGGAAGAGCACAACTGAGGCGAGAGAAAAGGGAGCCAGGAATGACTAAAGTAGGCGGGGCCCGCCGTCCCGAAGGTCAAATTCTGGAGGAGTCGCTCTTCCCCAGAGGGAGCTGGCCCTCAAAAAGTCCTAGGCCTAGGCGTCAGGACGTTTATGACGAAGACTATCCAGCGAGAATGACTGTCTGCAGAACCCCTTCCGCTAGAAGCCTTCGGCCTGGAACACGGTAGGTTGGGACTGCTCCTGCCCAGCAGCCCCTGCTGACCGCCTCAACCTCCTCAGAGGGAGAGGTAAACTCGTGCTCTCACTCGAGAAAATGTATACATTTTTTTTTTTTTTTTAATCCCAAGTGCCCCGTATATCTAACTTCTCATAGTCAGATAAAAACTTCATTTTATTCCTCAGAATTAAATGCGAGCCTCGAGAACGAGCTCTAGATCTAGCGAACACGGGTGGAGATAGGACGAGCCGTCTCCAACCCATCCACCAGATCATGTGCGATCCCTGTGATCTCAGTCGCCGCCAGGCGAGAGCGGAGCGCTAAACAGCGGGAAAAGCACAATCCGCCCCCCGAGAGCCGACTGAGAGCTCCCCATTAATGCGGCTCATTAAAATATCAGGCATAATATGCTTGTGTAACTGATGCTTGTGCAACTGGCGAGCTCTTTGACGCCCTCCATATCAATCTCCTCGGAGAAAGACAGGCGGAGCGTCGCGCCCTCTCACCGGGGGGAAGTACCGCAGCGCGGGCTTCCGAAACCCTGAGAGCGACTCTGCGTGCTTGCTCCCAAGCAGACAACAAACAAACTGTGTGTATCCCCACCCGTAAAGTAACGTGGGCAGGGAGGAACACAAAGACTGAACGCTGCCTGCCCTCGCCTTGGGTGTCTGGTTTTGTCTTGAGATTTCGTGACAGACAACACTAAATACCGCACGTGCTTTTATGCTTCCTGGTCGCTACGTCACCCCACCCGTGACGTCTCGCCCCTTCCATTGGACTGATTACACACGTGATTCAGAGCGTGGTCACGCTGGAGGCGTTCCTGGAGCGTTTCGATGCAGCTCGAGTTCCTGAAGGGGAACCAGTAAAAGATTGTGTGGTGTGTACTGCCGAATATTCAGCAGTTCATCCCTGGTAAAACTGATCGTGTTTGAGAAACAAAAAACAGGAAAAACGAACAAAAACTGGAGAGCCAAACACTGAGGCGGCCGTCTGTGGCGGCCTCTTTCTATTCATCATTTTGGATGCAATTAATCGCGATTATATATATATATATACACCTTTCAAAATGGTCAGTATGATTTTTTTGCAAAAGCGACAGTAAAGACTTTATTTTCAGTAAATGCTGTTCTTTTGAAATTTCTATTAAGAATCTTGAAAAAAATTATCAGTTTCCACAAAAATATTAAGCAGCACAACTGTTTTGAACCTTGATAAGGGTTTTGATATGAAATATTTATTGAGCACCAAATGAGCATATTTGAACTTTGTCATTGCAGGAATAAATTACGTGTTAAAATACAGTAAAATAGAAAAGTTGTTTTAAATTGTAATAATATTTCACAGTTTTGTCAAATAAATACTGCCTTGTTGAGCATAAGAGACATCTTTCAGAAACATTTAAGAATTAGTACCACCTCAAACTTTCGAATAATGGTGAATTGTGTGTGCGTGTTTATGTGGTTTATGAGGACACAAATTTGTAAAATGACATGGGTATGACATAGGTATTATAACATGAAGGTGATTTATGAGGACACCTTAGGTGTTCCCGTAATTCAAAAGGCTTATAAATCAAAAAGAATGATTTTTTTTTTTGTTTGATTTTTTTTTTTTTTTTTTTTTAAAATTTAAAAATTTAAAAAATTTC
>NW_015552740.1:228263-252787 GCF_001515605.1 Sinocyclocheilus anshuiensis | reverse complement strand
TCTAAAAAAAAAAAAAATTATTTTTTTTTTGTTTTTTTTTTTTTTTTTTTTTTTTTGAAAATCTAAAAATTTACAAAGTTTCCTTTGTACAGGTTTGTAGGTTTGTACAGTATAAAAACCATTACGGCTATGGAGAGTCCCCACTAACCATAAAAACCAACATAGTAACAAAAACGTGTAAAATACATTTTAATGGGCATAATTAAGTGAAAATAAGAGAAGTATATACAGTCAAACCAACAATTTTTCAGAGACCAGATATAATTTTTGATATTTTTTTACTAGTTGGGTGCAGGACACTATAGTTCATTTATGTAAGTGAGGATAGCAAAATAAAGTAAACTGTGACAAATTATACCCAAAAAACACTTTTTATATCTGAATCCAAGCCACCAGCTTAGATTTGTGTATGCCTGAGAGAAGAAAGGACACTCATCAATCAGAATAATGAAGCTGCCCTGGACAAATTGGGATCATATGCAATGGGCTTTAATTTTGAAAATAAGACAAAGTATAAACAGCTGTGTGATGGTGGTATATTATGAAAACCCAAAATGGGATGAATGTATTTGAATGCGTGTCTGGGAGGGGGATGTCTATATCATTAATTTCTGTGTGATTATTTAGGTAATGTAAAAGTAATTGCAGCAGGTGCTCTTAGGGAGATCTAGAAATGTCATTCACTGCTTTGAGGAAAAATGTTTTTAGTGACTCACTGTATGCGTGACATGGTGCCACTGCAAAAACAGCAAATGAGATAAAATCCACCATTTGTTCCCTATTTGTTTGCGATTTAGGCACTTGTGAAATGAATTTGTCAATCTGGCCATTTTATTTATTTTTCTATGTTCTTTCAGCTGAGTTCTTCCCTATGTACAGTAGAGCATTCCAAATCAGTCATCTATGAGGTTCGAGGATAGTTAGGATGCTGCCTATGTAGGCAGCCGGCAGTGAGGCAGCTCACTAGGTTTTGGAACAGAACAAGAGTCATCTGTTCAAGAACGATGACTTCGTTAAAGTGAGCCAGTAATATAACTTTGGACTTCAGGGTAAAAAGGAAAATATAGAGCTTTTCACGAGGCAATTTGCAAAATGGAGGAATGCAACTGCCAAACTGACGTCTAAGATGCGGATTAATCCAATTGCAAGGCAGGGATGGATCAGATGAGCAAGTGCCCATGGAGGTGGAGGAAAATTTTGATAAGGGTGAGTCCAAGAACTTGATATTCTGTCAGAAACGGAAGAAAATGCTCTGATTCCCCCAAAATGCTGCAAAAATAAACATTGAGAACTGTGACCTTATACCAGGGTTCCTCAAATCTTGCCCTGGAGGGCCAATGCGCTGCAGAGTTTAGCTCCAACCCTGATCAAGCTCACCTGCCTGTGATTTTCTAATGATCCTGAAGACATTGATTAGCATGCTCAGGTGTGTTTGATTAGGGTTAGAGCTAAACTCTGCAGGAAAGTGGATCTTGTGGGCCAGATTTGAGGATCCCTGCCTTATACTGTTAAAACGTTTGGGGTCGGTAAGATAGTACAAACTGAAGTCAAAAATACAGTACAAACTGTAATATTGTGAGATATTATTACAATTTTAAACAACTATTTCCTACATGAATACATTTTAAAATGTAATTTATTCCTGTGATGGCAAAGCTGAATTTTCAGCAGTCATTACTTCAGTCTTCAGTGTCACATGATTCTTTAGATATCATTATAATATGCTGATTTGGTGCTCCGGAAATATTTATTTTTATTATCAATGTTGAAAAGTTTTTTTTAAACAATTTAAAGTTTAAAAAACAGCATTTATTTGATTTTTTTTTATATATATATTATGTCTTGATCAATTTCATGCATCCTTACTAAATAAAAGTATTAATTTATTTAATTAAAAAAATGTCAGACCACATTAGATTACAGAGTAAATTGTGTAGTATGTATCCCTACAATCAAGAATGTATGATTTTAAAAAACATCTCGGTTACATGTGTAACCCTTGTTCTCTGAAGGAGGGAACAGAGACGTCATGTCAGTGACCGACGAATTGGGAATCTCACCAGAGCGACCAATCCACTTCGAGTGTAACTGAACGAGCCAATGGACATTGGCATGCGGAATTCGCATCTAGCTGCCACACCCCGCAGCGTGGGTTTAAGAGGCAGCAGATGCACCGCATTCATTCATGTTTTCGCTGAGGAGCCGAGCCAGTGACCCGGCAGCTCAGCAGTGGTACAGCAACTGTGGCGACGGGACGTGACGTCTTCATTCCCTCCTTCAGGGAACGAGGGTTACACATGTAACCGAGATGTTCCCTTTCAGTCGGTCACTCTTGACGTCACGTTGGTGACCGACGAATTGGGAATCCCTACCAACGCGCCACAGGTGCTGCCCCCTCCAGTGCCCTGTGTAGGCCTCCCGAACCTTTTATAAGGCAGACGATAGGACCGGGCTCTACACAGAGAAGGTCGACTACTGCTGTTCCTTGAGCAACCCAAACAGTAGGACTTAGATAACACTGAGAAAGCGTGCTCTTCCTACTTGGAAGAGGCACGCTGTGGAGTCACCTCCTCCCAGAGGGGGTTGAGTGACATTTACTCATGTGGAGTAACCCAAAAGGGTCCTATTGCACATGGAAGTTTCTGAGATGGCTCAGGCTGCTTCATCTAGAGACGGCAGAGCGTAGCCTGCCAGGGGAAACACGGCCCTCGTAACTGTACCGTGGAAATACACATATGGGATCCCAACAGGGTCACTCATATGGGCACTAGCCTCACACCAGATTTCAGGAATTCATTGGATGAAAGGCCTGGCGCTGGACGCTCTGCCACGTCCGTCCGCCGGAGTGCTGGAGGACTTGACAGGGTTTGCCTGGTTAGGGAACTCTCTTGAGAACTAGGCGTTATGGACGCCACAAGCTGACTCTGACCCGGGCCTCTCAGTGCTACTAGCCGTTTGAGGTGAGAACACAGGAGGAAACCAGGTTCGACACGTAGGCTATAGAACCTAGAGGACGTGTTAGGAGTCGCCCAGGCCGCAGCTCTACCAATATCTGCTAGCGAGGCACAACGAGCCAGCGCCCAGAACGATACGACACCCCAAGTGAAGTGAGCATGCAGCCTGAGCGGGCAGGGCACACCTTGTGCCTCATAGGCCAAGGTGATGGCATCCACTATGCAGTGGGCCATCCTCTGCTTGGAAAGAGCTTTCCCCTTCTGCTGTCCTCCGTAACAGACAAAGAGCTGCTCTGAGGTCCTAAAGCGCTGAGTTCTATCCAGTTACTGTCGCAGTGCACACACAGGACAGAGCAAAGCTAGGGCTGGGTCTGCCTCCTCCAGGGGCAGCGCTTGCAGGTTTACCATCTGGTCCCTGAAGGGAGTGGTAGGAAACTTGGGCACATAGCCGGGCCGGGGTCTCAGTGTTGTACTGGAGTCAGCCGGCCCAAACTCAAGGCACGATTTGTCGACCGAAAATGCCTGCAGGTCCCCCACCCTCTTGATCGAGGCCAATGCGGTCAGGAGTAGGGTTTTCATGGAGAGAAACTTCAACTCAACTGACTCCAAAGGCTCGAAGGGAGCAGTTTGTAGGGCTCTTAGCACCAATGCTAAATCCCAAGAGGGCAGGGAGGGGGGCCTAGGAGGATTTAACCTTCTTGCCCCCCTAAGGAACCTGACGACCAGGTCGTGCTTCCCCACCGACCTCCGCTCTATGGGGTCGTGGTGTGCAGAGATAGCAGCAACGTAAACCTTAAGGGTGGAGGGGGACAACCTACGATCCAACCCTTGCTGCAAGAAGGAAAGCACAGCTCTGAGCGAACATTTCCAGGGGTTTTCTCGGTGAGAGGAACACCATTCGACGAACAGGTTTCACTTCAAAGCATAGGCCTGTCTTGTGGACGCACCGTGCGCTGCAGCGATAGTGAGTGCTACCTCCTGGGGTAGGTCACCTAAAACCGTCCGGGGACTACACATGGAGTTTCCACAGGGCCGAGGGGGGGCTGTAGCAAGGAGCATGAGTTCCGGGAACCAGGTCCTGTTGGGCCAATATGGAGCCACTAACAAGACCTGCTCCTCGTCCTCCCTGATCTTGCACAGCGTCTGTGCGAGTAGGCTCACTGTGGAGAACACATATTTGCGCAGGCCCCGGGGCCAGCTGTGTGCCAGTGCATCGTTGCCTCGGTTAGGGAGTAGAACCACTGGCAGTGGGTGGTTTCTGGAAATGCAAACAGGTCTACCTGAGCAACTCCGAACTGTCTCCAGATCAGCTGAACCGCCTGGGGGTGGAGTCTGCACTCCCCTGGAAATGTCGCTCGAGACAGCTCGTCAGCTGCCCGATTGAACACTCCTGGGATGTGGATGACACGAAGGGACCTCAGATGCTTCTGACTCCAGAGGAGGAGGCGGCGGGCGAGTTGCGACATGCGGCAGGAGCGTAAACCGCCTTACCGGTTGATATACGCAACAGTCTCATTATTGTCCATGCGGACCAGTACGTCCCTGCCCCGAAGGGACCCTCTGAGGTGGCTCAGGGCAAGGCGCACTGCCAGCAACTCGAGGCAATGAATATGCCAACGCAGTTGGGGACTCGTCCACACCCCTGACACTGCGTGCCCGTTGTGCGTGGCTCCCCAGCCGGTGGCCGAGGCATCTGTGAAAACCACTGCATACCTGGATACCTGTTCCAGGGGCACTCCTGCCCAAAGGAACAAAGGATCCGATCACGGGAACAAAGGATCCGATGAAGGTTCTGCGACAGGCTGTTGTAATCTGAACCCGGTGAGTGCCACGTAGCCACACCCACCTCGGGACTCGGCCATGGAGCCAGTGCTGAAGCGGTCTTATATGGAGCAGACCGAGTGGAACTACCGCAGCGGCTGCAGCCATATGCCCCAGCAGCCTCTGAAACAATTTCAGTGGGACCGCCGTTCTGCCTGATAAAGTCTTGAGACAGTTCAGCACCGACTGAGCACATTCCTGGGTAAGGCGTGCTGTCTGGTTGACCGAATCCAGCTCCATTCTGAGAAAAGAGATCCTCTGCATTGGGACGAGTTTACTCTTTTCCAAGTTGACCCGAAGACCCAATTGGCTGAGGTGTTTGAGCACCACGTCCCTGTGTACGCATAACTGATCGCGAGACATTGCGAGTATGAGTTAGTAGTCGAGATAGTTGAGGATGCGAACACACTGTTCTCTCAAGGGAACAAGGGGAGCCTCCACGACTTTGGTGAAGACACGGGGCGACAGGGACAGCCCGAAGGGCAGGACCTTGTACTGATATGCCCGACCCTCGAAGGCGAAACGCAGGCCTGTGTTGCGGGAGGATCGAGACATGAAAGTACATGTCCTTCAGGTCGATCGCTGCAAACCAGTCTTGGGGACGGATGCACTCAAAAATGCGTTTCTGCATCAACATCTTAAACGGCAGCTTGTGAAGCGAGAGGTCCAAGATTGGTCGTAGCCCACCGCTCTTCTTGAGGGGGAGTGCAGGGCCTCCGCTTGAGGCTTGTAACAGCCTAGCGTGTGACGGCATGAAGCGGGGTCTTGAGTGTCACAGCACCTACCTGGTTCCACGAATGGGCAGAGGGAGTGCTCCTGGTGGAAGGCTGCTTCTACTGCGTGGGAGTGGGGGCGGACGCAGGGGGTGCCCTTGGAGTGGAAGCAGCAGGTTTCCTCCGGCGCATGATGTGCTTGATTGCCTCAGTCTGCTTCTGCGCTGCAGAGAACTGCTGGGCAAAGCTCTCGACCGCGTCGCCGAAAAGGCCGGTCTGTGATATGGGAGCATTCAGATATTGCACCTTATCATGCTCCTTCATATTGGCCAGACACAGCCAGAGATGGCGCTCCTGGACCACCAATTTGGACATCGTATGACCCAGAGACTGTGTGGTTACCTTCGTTGCTCAGAGCGCGAGGTCCGTCGCATTACGCAGTTCATGTAGAACCGCCAGGTCATGACCACCCTCGTGCAGGTCCCTCAGGGCTTTGGCCTGATGAACCTGCAATAATGCCATGTCGTGAAGGGCAGAGGCCGCCTCCCCACAAGCTCTGTAAGCACTGCCAGTTAGACCTGACGAAAACTTACAGGCCCGCGAGGGGAGACACGGGTCACCCTGCAGAGTGGTAGCGACCGTGGGACACAGTTGTATGGCCACAGACCGCTCCACCTAGGGAATGCCCATGTACCCCAAAGTGGCCCTGCCATCGAGGGTGGTGAGGGAGGAGGAGCTGCATGATTTGTTTCTAGCAGTAAAAGGTGCCTTCCACAATCTCGTGAGCTCCTCATGCACTTCCAGGAAGAATGGCGTCGGTGGGGGTCACGCTGGTTCTCAGCCCCCCCCTCCAATGCCATTCTTCCTGGAACCACTCATCCAGCCTCGAAGGACCGGGACGCGGTGGAGGATTCCACACGAGCCCAACATTCTCTGCAGTCCAGGAAAGCATAGCCGTCATCTCTGGGTCTGACTCGGGCAACGCCACTCTCCCCGAAGGGGGCAACGCAGCCGAGTCGTCATCTCCGGAGAGAGAGAGCTCGCCCTCCAATGCAGCGATCGACATCTGGACGTCAGGGTGAGCACCAAAGGATACGGGCGGTACACTCTGTCCTGCAGAGGGCCCAGCACGCACCTCCGGCAGCTCCACCGGCTGCAAAGCAATTGAGGGGTGAGGAACCTCCTCTGGAGAAGCCCTCACCGTGATCCTCAAATCACCTCTGACTCCACCGGAAGCAGCGACGCCCCGGGTGCCGGGACGAACGCTGGATCATGGCAGAGGCAGACTCCGAGATGGTAATGTCCCCACACAGAGAACATGCACCATCCACGAAAGCTTCGTGCTTAATGCCCAGACACGTGAGGCAGCGATTGTGACCGTCCTGAGGTGCCAGGTGACGACCACATCCAGAAATTCACGGGTGATAAGACATCTTTAAAAAGACGCAATCACCTGTGTTGCTCTTTTAGGGATTGCTCTTTTAGTGCTGAAGCACGCAGGGGAGCTGGCCACCGCACACTCCTGGTGTGGCTGTCTGCACGCTGGATGATTCCCGTGAGACCGTGACCACTGCTGCTGTCTGCCGTAACGCCCGCACTCACTTTGCAATCACTCGAAGAGAAGAGAGCAGTAGTGATGCACCACCGCTCGGCTCCGAAGCAAAAAGATGAATGCGGTGCACCTGCTGCCTCTTATACCCGCACTGCGGGGTGTGGCAGCCAGATGCGAATTCCGCATGCCAATGTCCGTTGGCTCGTTTAGTTACACTCGAAGTGGATTGGTCTCTCTGGCAAGATTCCCAAATCTTCGGTCACTGACGTGACGTTGAGAGTGACTGACTGAAAGGGAACAAAACATCTTGTGTGTTTCTGAAGTCTAAGATGCCTTAAACCGCTGCCTATGGGCAGCTCACCATGATTTGGAGCAGACTGTCTCTGTGCCTTTATGGTAGTGTTAGGAGCCTTGTGGTTAAATATATCTCTGGATTGTCAGACACTGACCAAGGCTGTTGCTAAACTTATTGATTCATTAAGTAGCTTGAGGCAAGCCTGAGTAACAGCTCCTTAAAGAAAATGCGGAGGATCAGTGCTTAGCGGTGCTTTGTTAACCTGTGTTAAACAAGCTTAACTCTAAGGCCCATCACTCTGTTTGGATCTTAGAAAGGAACAGCCTGCTCCTTTCACTGTTTCTCTGTGTTAAGAGAAAAGACGGAAAAGGCAGGCGGATACTCTTAATACACACGCACACTTCTTCAACTCTCTTCAAAGCAGCTTCAAATAGAATAGAAGGTTACAGGTCACCAACTATTTGTGGTAATTGCATGTATCTGCATAGCTGATGAGGGGAAATTTCAAAAGGTGAAGCTTTCTTTTAATGCTGTAAATGATGAAGTTGCAAACATGCCTTTCAGCCATTACAAAATTATTGTGAGGAAATAGAAGCAATTTCCCTTCAACAATATCAATCACATGCATAGTTATAAAACTATCTGTTACTACTAGTTTAGTATAATGCGTGATGGTCCAAAGGGCAGTGAGTCATAATTTCCATATGTAATTATATGGAACATACAGTCAAATATAATAACACCTTATGTGTACTAACACACTTACCGTACTTATATTTGCCTTGGCAAATGAGAGTGCGTCTTTGCTAACCAGGTTGCATGTGATCATGTCTTTTAACAGAAGGATTCCTAGATGGCCTATGTCTGCTGAATGAAATTAAAACATTTGCCATATTTACCATATTTAAATGGAAGTTTTCCAGATGTTAAATCACAGATGTGCCAACATTTACTCAGCCACATGAGGTTCCCCTTCTAGGGAAATCCACGCTGCGCCCCCTAGGGGGCACATTGGGGAATGCAGCCTGCATGACCGGTGTCTGAAGCATGTGAAACCACGACAATCTGTTGGTCCACCTGGCCCATGGCGTCATAGGCAGCGTGCCAGGAAGTATAAAAGGGCATCTGCTGAATACGTCATCCTCTTTGCTGTCTTCAGGAGCCGTCTGTTTGAAGTGTGTGTGATAGACCAGGGCGGGTGAGCATTGTGGAGAGTGTGTGTGTCCGTGCCTGAGGTTTCTGACACTTGAGGACACACACGATCTATGCGTCATGTGTCTTGGTAGGGAGCATGCGCGTTCAGTGCTCGAGGGCTCTGAACGCGCTCATTGTGAGTGTCTCCAATGAGAAGCTCCATTTGCGTTTATCCCTCTTCTTGAGTGATGAGTGACAGGCGTTTGTGTCTCGCGGTTCGGGTCCCGCTGCTGCCGAGGCATGGCGAGGACTCGGATTGCGGGATTCGCTGCTTATGCCGAGTTCACACTGCACGATTTTAGCCCGATTTTTCACAAAAGACGGAAAAGGCAGGCGGATACTCTTAATACACACGCACACTTCTTCAACTCTCTTCAAAGCAGCTTCAAATAGAATAGAAGGTTACAGGTCACCAACTATTTGTGGTAATTGCATGTATCTGCATAGCTGATGAGGGGAAATTTCAAAAGGTGAAGCTTTCTTTTAATGCTGTAAATGATGAAGTTGCAAACATGCCTTTCAGCCATTACAAAATTATTGTGAGGAAATAGAAGCAATTTCCCTTCAACAATATCAATCACATGCATAGTTATAAAACTATCTGTTACTACTAGTTTAGTATAATGCGTGATGGTCCAAAGGGCAGTGAGTCATAATTTCCATATGTAATTATATGGAACATACAGTCAAATATAATAACACCTTATGTGTACTAACACACTTACCGTACTTATATTTGCCTTGGCAAATGAGAGTGCGTCTTTGCTAACCAGGTTGCATGTGATCATGTCTTTTAACAGAAGGATTCCTAGATGGCCTATGTCTGCTGAATGAAATTAAAACATTTGCCATATTTACCATATTTAAATGGAAGTTTTCCAGATGTTAAATCACAGATGTGCCAACATTTACTCAGCCACATGAGGTTCCCCTTCTAGGGAAATCCACGCTGCGCCCCCTAGGGGGCACATTGGGGAATGCAGCCTGCATGACCGGTGTCTGAAGCATGTGAAACCACGACAATCTGTTGGTCCACCTGGCCCATGGCGTCATAGGCAGCGTGCCAGGAAGTATAAAAGGGCATCTGCTGAATACGTCATCCTCTTTGCTGTCTTCAGGAGCCGTCTGTTTGAAGTGTGTGTGATAGACCAGGGCGGGTGAGCATTGTGGAGAGTGTGTGTGTCCGTGCCTGAGGTTTCTGACACTTGAGGACACACACGATCTATGCGTCATGTGTCTTGGTAGGGAGCATGCGCGTTCAGTGCTCGAGGGCTCTGAATGTGAGTGTCTTGAGTGTCTCCAATGAGAAGCTCCATTTGCGTTTATCCCTCTTCTTGAGTGATGAGTGACTGTCTCGCGGGTCTCGCGGTTCGGGTCCCGCTGCTGCCGAGGCATGGCGAGGACTCGGATTGCGGGATTCGCTGCTTATGCCGAGTTCACACTGCACGATTTTAGCCCGATTTTTCACTCGCCGACAGGTTTTGCGAAATCGCAGACAAATGCCCGAAATCGGAGGCAAATCGGTGCTCGTTCACGCGAGTGACAATCATGCAGTGTGAATTATCAAAGACGCGATCTGAGGGAATCGCCGACACGTCGCCGACGACGGCAAAATATTTGGCATGCTAAAAATCTGGAGCTGTCGGCGATTCACAATCACGCTGTGTGCAATGATTTCTGACTGAAAACTACATCGGCGATGACCTACAGCCAATGAGAGACCAAGATACAGGGTAGAGGGAAGTTCGGGGAGGAGTTATAGACCAGAATATCAGTATTTTAATAGATATATGAACAATTATATCATACAGAAACAAGCACAAACATTTGCTTGACCAGCCACAACATCAGCATAAGTTACTGCAAAATTATTTACCTCCAACTCTCTTTGCAGAACACCCAATCCCTGTTCCCTGCATCTCCCTCCTGCATAATCTGTTTTTCTTTTTCTCCTTGTAGCTGGAAATCAGCTCACAGACAATTTGCGGGCTATTTTTTATTTTTGTAATAATTCCAGTGTTGCTCGAAAATTCCGGTCTGATGCACGCGGGTTCTCGCATTATTTCCTTATCACTTCTCACGTGTGTTTTGTTGTGAAACGTAGTTTGCGGACCAGACAGAGCTGTCGGCGATTCTTCCTATTGTGAAGTCATGCAGTGTGAAACCCCCTGTCGCCGATCCATCGTGCAATGTGAACACAGCAGCAACTGAATGCTACCCCAGATAGTCACGCAGTGTGAAAACAACGGCGATCCGACGAGTTTAAAAATCGTGCAGTGTGAACTCGGCATTAGGACACACGATCTATGCGTTATGTGTCTTGGTCAGAAGCTTGCGTGTTCAGTGCTCGAGGGCTCTGAATGCGCTCATTGTGAGTGTTTCCAATGAGAAGTTCAGTTCGCGTTTGTCCCTCTTCTCGAGTGATGAGTGACATGCGTTTGCATCTCGGGGTTCGGGTCCCGCTGCTGCCGAGGCACGGCAAAGACTCGGATCGCGGGACTCGCGGGGTTAAGATGCTCTTTTGGGTTATCGATCTCGTGTATAGCGCTAGAGTCGAACAGCGCCTGAGGGAATGTGTGCCTCCGTGTTTGGATTCTAACACTGGAGGGCATATTCTGCTTTTGCATTTGTCTCGGCGAAGAGCATGCACATTCAGAGTTATGCGCTCACTGTGATGAGTCACAATGTCTAGGCTCCGCTCGCGTTTGTTCCTACGACAAAACGTTTGTGTTTCGATCGCTTTGATCTGCTGGATCCGCACACCCTCTCTAAACGGGTTGTCAGATGCTGCAGATAATATTGGGTTGTTATGATGATGAAGTGTGGGCATGGAATCGTTTCAGCCTAATGCTGCGAGATTGTGGGCGGAGCTATATTCAGCTCGGCCGTGCCGCTCTAATATGCATGTTATTGTGTGTGGAGAGCCTCGCTGGGCGTGAATATATTTTAATATTCTGTGGAGAAATGCTTGCGAGCTTTCTTTCCCAGGGTGTTTCAGTACCTAGAGTGTTTATGGGGAATGTTCCTTCCTGTATTAAGCCAGATGGGTTTAGGAGTGGTCTGCCTCCCCAGGCTTCTGGGTATTTTTAAGTGGGCGGTCCCTCTGAATCCTGCTTATTGAGTTTGGGCTGAGTACACTGTTCCCCCTCTTCAGGGTTTTAAGTGAGCAGTCTCTGGTCAGAGTGTAGATGTCTGTGGATGGTTATGCTCCAGCTCAATCTTGCTTTGGTCTGGAATATGGCAGTCTGAGGGCAGCTATGTTCTAGCCTGGCTTGGGTTCCCCTTGGCACAAGCTCTCTCAAGTAAGCGCTGAAGTCTTTGTCCTGTCTTCAGCCTTATCTGAGGGAACTGCTATTCAATGCAGCCTGCATGACCGGTGTCTGAAACACGTGTGAAACAACGCCAATCTATTGGTCCACCTGGCACATGACAGCATAGGCAGGGTGCCCGGAAGTATAAAAGGGCACCAGTTGAATACGTCATCCTCTTTGATGTCTTCAGGAGCCGTCTGTTTGAAGTGCATGTGATAGACCAAGGCGGGTGAGCGTTGTGGAAAGTGTGTGCCTCTGTGCCCGAGGTTTCTGACAGTCGAGGACACACACGATCTATCCGTCATGTGTCTTGGTCAGGAACTTGTGCGTTCAGTGCTCGATGGCTCTGAACGCGCTCATTGTGAGTGTCTCCAAATGAGAAACTGCATTCGCGTTTGTCCCTCTTCTCGAGTGATGAGTGACAGGCGTTTGCGTCTCGCGGTTTGGGTCCCGCTGCTGCCGAGGCATGGTGAGGACTTGGATCGCAGGATTCGCGGCTTAAGGACACACACGTTCTATGTGTCATGTGTCTTGGTCTGGAGCTTGCGCGTTCAGTGCTCGAGGGCTCTGTTCGCACTCATTGTGAGTGTCTCCAATGAGAAGCTCCGTTCGCGTTTGTCCCTCTTCTCGAGTGATGAGTAACAAGCGTTCGTGTATGGCAAAGCCTTGGATCGTGGGACTCGCAGGGTTAAGATGCTCTTTTTGGTTATCGATCCCGTGTATAGCACCTGAGTCGAGCAGCGCCTGAGGGAATGTGTGCCTCTGTGTTTGGATTCTAACACTTGAGGGCATATTCTGCTTTCGCATTTGTCTCGGCGAAAAGCACGCGCGTTCAGAGTTACGCGCTCATTGTGTTGAGTCACAATGTCTAGGCTCCGCTCGCGTTTGTTCCTTTTCCCGAGGGATGCGGGACGAAGTGTTTCGCGGCCCGATTCGGCATTGCCGCGGCACAGTTTATTTCACCTTGCGGTAATGGGTTTGATCTGCTGGATCCGCACACCCTCTCTAAACGGGTTGTCAGATGCTGCAGATACTATTGGGTTGTTATGACGATGAAGTGTGAGCACGGAATCATTTCAGCCTGATCCTGCGAGATCGTGGGCGGAGCTATATTCAGCTCAGCCGTGCCTCTAATATGCATGTTATTGTGTGTGGAGAGCCTCGCTGGGCGTGAACATATTTTAATACTCTGTGGAGAAATGCTTGCAAAATTTCTTTCCCAGGGGGTTTCAGCACCTGAGTGGTTTTTGGGGAATGTTCCTTCCTGTATTATGCCAGACAGGTTTAGGAGTGAGCTGCCGCTTAGTGAGTTTAGGTTGAGTAATCTTCTCCCACTCTTCAGGGTTTTAAGTGAGCAGTCCCTGCTCAAAGTGTAGCTGTCTGTGGATGGTTATGCTCCAGCTCAAGCTTACTTTGATCTGGAATATGGCGGTCTGAGGGCAGCTATGTTCTAGCCTGACTTGGGTTCCCCTTGGCACAAGCTCTCTCAAGTAAGCGCTGAAGTCTTTGTCCTGTCTTCAGCCTCATCTGAGGGAACTGCTATTCGAGGATAGCTGTGTCCAGCCCTCTTGTGTTTTTGGCCACGGTTTACATCAGTCTTTGATCTCGGACTGATGATGTTTGTGTTCACTCTTAGTGAATCATTTACTGATGGCCTGGATCTCACTCTTGTGAGCTCCTGGTCAATGACACGGTGCTTCGCTAGCCTATCGTGGGACTGACACGGATTGGGGGCCTCCTTAGTATAGCCATCTGAGGGTGGTTATAGTACAGTCATAGTTATGGCAGGACGGGCTTACTTGAATACAGCTATCTGAGGCTAGCTGTGTCTTACTGGCAGTGGCAGTGAGTCCTCTCCTGGAGTGATCCTCTTTCCTAGAGCCTAGCTATCTGAGGATAGCTATGTGATAGCTCAGTGGTTGCTCCCCTGCCTAGGGTTTTAAGTAGCATTCTCTTGAGTGCTTGCCTAGACAGCGCTATCTCCCCTGCTAGGGTTGTAAGTAGATAGCCCACTCTCTGTGGTCTGGGCAGCTTTGCAGGAAGGTTTTGCCTGGCTATCTAGGCTAGCTGTGTATGGTTATTCTGGTCTACAAGCCTTCATAAGACCTTTAGGACATAGCTATCTGATGATAGCTGTGTTCTAGCTCAGCAGCTATTTCTCCATACCGAGATTTAAGTAGCTATCTTTAAGCTCCTCTAGAGGCTTTCGGTTAGTCTCTTCAGTGGTCTTGTGTATCCAGGCTTACATGGCTCACATAGCATAGCTATCTGAGGATAGTTGTGCTCTTAACTTGGGTGGGATGTTCCCCTTGATCTAATCGGGTTACCCATTTCTGCCAAGTTGTATGAGCAGCCCGGGCACCCCGCCTATGACGTCATGGGCCAGGTGGACCAATAGATTGGCGTTGTTTCACATGTGCTTCAGACACGGGTCATGCAGGCTGCATTCCCCAATGTGCCCCCTAGGGGGCGCAGCGTCTCGTTCCCTCTCGGGGAACCATGGTTACATGCGTAACCCGAGACGTTTTGCCTGACAGACCTTTGAGTGTTAAATGTGAGCGAGTTTGTCACTCTTACAGCTGTGCAAACTAATATGCTATGCTATGTAATTGACCAGCATTGTATGCCCTCCATATGTGCATATATTTTTTATTTATTTATCTAAAGCAAGATATAGGAATGGTTTCCTTTGTTCAATACAGTCTGCATACCAATGAAGGTTTTTAAATAAAAGATTTGTATGTTAGCTTTAATGCTGTTAGTACAAAGGGCAGAAACATTTTGTCAGAAAGTCTGTCAAGTAAAAAAGGAGAGAGAGAGAGAGAGAGAGAGAGATGCAAGCAGGTGCAAGGCCATGAACATCCATCACATCACACCCAGCTCTTATAATACTGCTGGAATAGGTTTCAGTGTTATTTGGATATGGTTGAATATGGCATTTTTAAGAATATTGTAATATTTTTTTTTGTAAGTCTCTTTGGATAGCACTGTCAAATTAATAAATGTAAATATAAAAGTGAATATAACTATGTATTGAATGTTTTTGAAAGAAGTCTGAATTGATTTTAACAAAAATACAGCATAAATGCTAATACTGAGAAATATATAGCACTTTAAAACAATTTTAATATTTTAAAAAGTAATTTATTCCTGTAATTGCAAAGAAGAATTTTCATCATCCCTTAAATCCAGTCTTCAGTGTCACTCGAATTGTCACCCTTCAGAAATATTAAATATTTATAAGAATAACTTAAAAATAAATAATATTTTTTAGAATTTTTTTTTCTTTTTTTTCTTTTATGAATAGAAAGTTCAAACGAACAGCATTTATTTAAAATAGGAATATTTAATAACATTAAAAGTCTTTAATGTCAATTTAATAGATTTGATAGGTCTGATGCGACTTAATTCTGGTTCATTAATGGTTCTATTAATGATTCTTCCAGTGCTTTTTAAACTGAATCAGTTTGGTCAAGCCCAAAATGGCTGAACAGTAAGCTTTTAATTGTCTTAACCACAAATTGTTGGTCAGGAAATGCACTCTGTAAAAATCCATTTCCTCCTCAGGAAAACATCAAAGAGAGATATTTGTGTGTGTGTGCGTGCGTGCGTGCGTGCGTGCGTGCGTGTGTATGTGTAGTAGTCACTACATGTATTTTACTGATTTTGACTTTGACTTCCAACCTTGACTTCCATTAGAAAGCTGCATGCAAGTTTACCCACACAGCTTAAAATTTTGAAGAAAACACAGGGAAAGGCTATTCCATGCTAAGTTAATTTATCTAATGGTTAAGATCACTTAAAACTCTTAAAAATACTACTAAATATTTTGATATTTTTGGCTTAATATTATAATTTATTTATTTTTATGGAACTGGTTCTTGATTTCCAAACCTATTGTTAGCAGAGTGGTCTATAGTTTTCTTGCACATTCAGGCCAATGGCTTTATAAGCAAAATACATGTAGTGACTACTACTTTTTTCCCCCTGATCTGTGAGAAAAATCACAGATCCCCAAACCACCACACAAATCAGTCAAACATCCAGTCCTGTCAAGCTTCGATAAAGTGAACACTCATAAAGTGTGAAACCTTCAGTCGAGAGCTTATCTCAACACTGCACCTTCTGAGGTTCACTTTTTTTTTCTTAACAACGTTTTGGAAAGAAAAGTGTGATGAATTCAAGGAAGTGTAGTGGGGATAACATCCTAGCAACTAAATGAGCAATCTTAGCAACTCTCACTAATGCTAGACCTCTCAAGGACACTCTCATTAGGGAGAAATTAAGCCACGCACAGCCCATTAAGATGGAAGCAATCAGTCTGGATTGATGAGCAGCCAAACATGTATGTTAAAGAATCTGTCACCAACCTGCCATCTCGTGGGGGAAGGGACAAGCACTAAAGCACCAACCGAAATGACAACAGAACAAATACTAACTTGCCTTTATTTACAGTGCTATGACCAGTGTATTAAAAAAGTTCTCTCCTGAACTGCACCTTCACCTCCATTTTTCTTTTCAGTCTCTTTATTTTGCCCTGATATCGCTCACATGACTTTAATACTCAAGATTTAAGAAAACTATACTTTCTAAATTGCCTACACATGTCAAAATTAGTACATCACCACATCTTTATAGAAAAATCCTAAAACTGAACACGAGTCATGCTTTTCCTTTACAAAAATTAAGCATGCTTTTATTTTAGTAAAAGTACAGTAATCATGTTTTTTTTTTGGCAAATGGATTACCATTTGTATTTATTTTTACTGCAAATTCCATGGTTAAACTATGGTTAGTGTAGCAAAAACCATGGTTCAATTGTGGTTACCATGGTTTAACAATAGTAACCATTGT
The DNA here is from genome assembly GCF_001515605.1 of Sinocyclocheilus anshuiensis. Lineage (NCBI taxonomy): Eukaryota > Metazoa > Chordata > Actinopteri > Cypriniformes > Cyprinidae > Sinocyclocheilus > Sinocyclocheilus anshuiensis. The sequence continues at coordinate 236,093 of NW_015552740.1, read as the reverse complement.
CTTTGGATTTATAGTAAAATCATCGTTAATTTTCGTAAAGGTTGTCTTGCTGTCTGCCCTAGCTCCCCCTAAACCCAGAGGCGATTCTATGATTTTCATTTTAGGGGGGCTCAGCCCCCAATGAGGGTAATAATAAAAAATAATAATAAATATATAAATTAAAAACATTTTCGACTAATAGGGATGGTTTACTAAACTTATTGCAGTATTCCACTACCGGGAATTGTCCCGGTTCTCCCGATGGCCATTCCGCGCCTGATTTCCACAGACACGCAGAACGTGCAGGACTCATATATTGTCTTTTTGCGGCTTAATATTCACAGACACTAGTCCATATCGCGTTTTGATTCAAGTGTACTGACCTACTTTTGATTTATTCGTCCAAAATGTGGCATATTCCGTCCGCGTTAGGCTATAGGAAATAGTCTATTTTCCGCATCGCGGAAATTATAGGGCCGTATGTCTCAGAGTAGTCAGTGCAATTTGGGAAAGAAATCAATTAAATCTGTATGTGGATGTGTGTAAATATTCAAATGTAATCCCCTTTGTAATCTTTAACATTTTCATATGTAACTGTAATTTAATTACACATTTTTTCTTAGTAACTATAACTGATTACAGTTACATTTATTTTGTAATTAAATTACGTAACGCCGTTACATGTAACTAGTTACTCCCCAACACTGGCTATGACATACCGCTCAACTTTCTATTGAGAAGTCTCAGCCCCAGTAACAAATTCTATGGTGGAGGCAGAGGATGCAACCTGAGTGAGGCATCATGCCATGGGGGAGGGCGGATGACTCAGCAGCTCTACGGTTTTTGAGGGCTGATGCTAGCCAGGACCCCAGGAGAGCGTTCAAAGGAGAGAATTGAGAAGCTGAGAGGGGTGGATGATCTTCAAAACTTGAGCACAGATTAAACATTTTCATCTCAGACCAACAATCAGTGCAGCCCTTAGTGGAGAGCAACACAGGGAGCCTTGGGTTTGTGAGGTGTTTCCCTGCTGCTGAAGATTTTTACAGTGCTATTATTTGAAATTGTGGAAAATTCAATTTTGGTCAGACTGAAAACTGACAGCAAAAAGCAGCATCTTCTATAAATGTTGGCCTCTGAATATTTACGAACATAATTAAAAGTTAATAACTGAATTATTTAACTGTGATATTAAAATTATATGAGGCATTGTGCATAATAGGGCAGATCTTTGATGGGCTCTGTTTATACACAAGAGTAAACCGTGCACTTGGGAGTTTTTCTATGCAAATCCCATTAATATTCAGGGGAAATATGGTAAACATGTTTTCGAGTGCATAGACTTACTTCTGCTTATGTGAAGTGGTGACAAGCGACATGCGGAAGTATAAAGGCAGACATCAAATGTAATTGTTTTATTTTATGCTCTTTATGCTAGGGCTTGCTCAGCTACTCATTTTTGCTTGTCAGCTAATCATCTAAAAAAGTATATGACTTGTTGACAAGCCAGTGGGTCAGTGAGGAGGAAACATGTCTGTTTCTGCAACAAGTGTACATCTCTGTTGAGTAATAATAATTATAATAATAATAGTAATAATAATAAGAAGAAGAACACTTTTGTTGGAATATTCGGTCCCTGTATCACCATGTGGTGCTGTTTAGAGGAATATGTTTACTCTAAAGCTTAATATGCACATTGTCTATTTTCTTGTGTATTTTCAGTATAGGGTTTTGTTTTGTGTTTTGTTTTGTTTTGAGCCTTTTCATCAAAAGACCACAATCGGTTGTTCTGTAAAGGCATTATGTGAAGTGTTAGGCCTACTCTTTTGTGTGAGGGTATTGAAGTTGTTTGATGCTTGGTGATAAAATAACTGACTCATTGAAATTTAGATGTTGTTTTTTTTTTTTTTATGATGCAGTCCTGCTCAATGCACATGATTTCTTTCTCTTGTCTTATTTGAGTCACAGAAACAGGACAAGATGCTGCACCTGAATTTTCCTAAGATCAAACCTCTTAAAGGCTAATCAAAATCAGCCTGGCTCTCAGATCTGATTTCCTGCATCAGGAAGAATTAACATGAGTGAGTGTTAATGCAATCTTAGGTTTGAAAAACATCCCTTGTCAATTATATCAAGTCTGCACTTTCTCTCATTTTTTAGGAATGCAGAAAAGGGGCCTGCACAGCATTCAAAATCTAATTTAAGAATTCTGACATGTTCAGTGTTCTTCTTATACTAATACTATTTGCTATTTTTTCACATCAGTAATATGTTTGTACACCTGTGTTCACTCAAATGCATTTAAAGCCTTGATTCTATAGCTTCTATTTAGATTTTTTTCATTCATAATTGAAATAGATATTCATTTTATATTTATTCTTTCCTTCCTTCCTTCCTTCCTTCCTTCCTTCATTTTTCCTAAAACTTTCTGTTCCAGTTCTAAAATTCGGTTTGAATTATATGAACCTAAACTTTTGAACTCACTGTGACAGTGTGATGTGGCATTGACTAAACTAGGCCTCCTTTCTTCTCCTCGTGTCTCTTGTGGATTCTGTTTGCTCCTGACATCTGTCGAAGACAGTTTTGAGACTTTTTTAATGCGCTGGTGAAAAAAAAAGCCCCATATTATAAATTATGAAGTCTATAAATAGATATAACTATAAATAGATATAATCATAATTATAATTCTTAATCCAAAATTACGTCATATTTAGATTAAAGCTTTTACATAAACAGCCTCTGTGTGACATAATCCATAGTTTAATTCATGGCATACAGTAAAACCAGGTGACAGTCAAACGTACCATCGCAGAACAGTGATTTAGTGGATTTGCTCTCATTATGATGCTTCACGAGGACTGCTCTGATGTTGCAGTATAGCTGTAAGCAGCATGTCTCGAGTGAGTGATGGCCAATCGCCAAACAGTAATGAATGCATGAGAAACAAAGCATGTTTAGCTCAGGAAAACTGCACTGCACCATTATAAAATGCATTCCTGTCCGAGCTAACATGCACAACTTAATTGGCTCAGTTCATCACAGGCATGGGCCTAATTGGGTGACAGGTCAAAAGATGGATGATCAAGAAGAAAAAAAAAAACAGTGCTAGGAGTGTTGAAATGCTGGGGGGAGTTATGAAACACAGGAAACTGTCACAGCTGTGTGTGTGGTTTGCCCCGCACTGAGACCCACAATCCATCTCTCATCAGGTGCTGAAGTCGTTCTTTTCTCATTTTCAATCTAGACTATATTTGCATCCTATAGATTTGTATGTCACGCATAACAAGCTGCAGTGTTATGCTTAATATATGCATTTATATAGGATGAGGGAGGTGTTTGGTTAAGGGTGTCTGTTGTCTGAGCAGGGCTGTTAATTGCAGTCTGCAGTCCTAGTTTCATTTGATGGCCACACACAAGTCTGTATGAAAGATCTTTATTATTTCAACAAAATAAGAGGGACCATGAAAATGACATGTTATTTAGTGCTGTTCTGTTTCACATAACAGATGTTTACATATAGTTCACAAGACAAAATAATAACTGAATTTACATAAATGTACCAATTCAATAGTTTACATACCCTTGAATCTTACAGGAATAGTACACCCAAAAATAAAAAATAAAAATCTGTCATTAATTACTCACCCTCATGTCATTCTATACCCGTAAGACCTTCGTTCATCTTTGGAATACAAATTAAGATATTTTTTTACCTTTCTGGGCCTTGAATGTGGTAGTTCTGTTGCTGTCTATGGAGGGTCAGAAAGCGCTCAGATTTCATCAAAAATATCCTAATTTGTGTTCCGAAGATGAACCAAAGTCTTGTGGGTTTGGAACGACAGGAGGATGAGTAATTAATAACAGAATTTTCATTTTTGGGTGAACTATCCCCTTAATACTCTTTGTTGTTACCTGTACAGTATGATCAATAACTGTTTTTATGTTTTGGGTCATTCCTTGTCAACTCAACCAGAGGTCCCCAGCTCAAATTTTTGATTTTACTCATATTTTTTTCTGAAGAAAGATGAACATGTATAGTGATGAAAGCCAAAATATTAAATGTCATGGATGAATATTTACTGAGTAATCCACTATTTTGTAGAGGGGGGTCAAAATGGCAATTTTCCCCTGAGATTCAGAGCCAAATTACAGTGGGTTAAAAATTACTTCAGAAAGATGGCAGCATCATTATGTTACTTTTACAGAGAGATTGGTGGGTCTATTAGTAAAATCTGTTGACTTTAGCTGTATTTGTTGCATTATGTGCCAGTGGTGACCATTTAAAAATGGGGAAAGCACTTTTCAAGGTTTTTTTTTCTCCAAAGTTTCCAGGCCTGCAACTCAAACAGTATTAAAGATATCTTAATGCCCTTTTAGATATTGGGTCTTAACAAACTTCCCTTTTGGCATCTTAATTTTTAAGGCCCTATATTGTTCACTTACAGAGATATTGGATATATATAATACTGGTGGCTGTTGCATTCCCAAACACTCGCTAAATTCACAGTATGTGCAATAAACGAATTCACTGCATTTATTCACTGTGAACGGAGCTGTTCTGAGGCGTGGATACACTGGATCACAAGCTGATCGCCTGAACGAAGTGCACGCTTCAGCAAAAAGAGACTTGATGAAAGGATTAAGCAATGTTGTGCTTTCAGTTTTAGTTAGATTCTGTGCCAAATCATAATGGCCCAAAACACAACTTTAAAGACCTTTTATGTCAGAATAAAAAGTTTAAATATATTTTAAAAACTACACTTTTTGCCTGGAAGACCTATCATTTCATATCGTCATGTGACCACGATAATATCGAGACTATTCACGATATTGATAATATTGTTATATCCCTACTATACATGCCATATTCTTCAGAAAAAAATATTAGCAAATTCAAAAATTTGAGCCGGGGACCTCTGGTTGAGCTGACACGGAATGACCCTTTGTTTACATGTGATTAGTTGTTTATGAGTCACTTATTTGTCCTGAGCAGTTAAACTGCCCACTGTTCTTCAGAAAAATCTTTCAGGTCCTGCTTATTCTGTGGTTTTCCAGCTTTTTCTGTTTTCTATCTTCTACATATTTGAATCCCTTCCAATAGTGACTTTCTTTTTTTTTCTGACTGTCCTTCTGAAGCTACGTAAGATGTTTTCATGTTTCCCAGGAGATAAAGTAGGCACACATTTACACCCCTGGCTTTTTTTATTCTTCATATTTTGTTAAAATTGGTAACATCTTAACTTTTTTGGAAGAGGTACAGTATGTAAACTTATGAGCAGAACTGTACATTTGCTGATGGCATGTTTATTTTTTATGAAATATTTTGGCAAATTTTATTATATTTAAGTAAAAGCATAGTACAGTCTGCTACTATTTATATAACACATTTTTTATTTATTTCGCAGGAATTCCAGATTTTCCTGCAGCGTTGTTGTGGAAAATAACTGGTGTAGAACATATCTATATATAGTGTCTAAAGACAGAGAAATAAAAGGTTTTTGCTGTTCATAAACACTCATGTTGGAAGTGCAGATGTTGTGAGGAAGTGTAAAATATACCACCCACTCACCCGCTGCTGGTTAAGCACACGTGTGCATTTCGGCCCTCGGCTCTCATTTTCTCTCCTTTATGTGTAGGTTAACATGGAATTCCTGTTGCTTTTCTCAGGCACTGTGTTCTCACATAGTGTCATTTATTTGTTTTGTACTCTCAACTCTATTCTGACAAATGTTTCCATTGTGATTATAACTGAACTGTACAAGTCATTTCGAAGAGTTTTAAAAATGTTGACCCAAAGCTGACCCAAAACTGTATTGCAGAGGTTCTGTTTTATTAGTTAACATGTCTTAATCTCTTCTAGCTAATATAATAATAAAAGCAATAATTATTATTATTATATTAAAGGGGTCATATTGCCCATATTGATGCGATTTCAATTTTTCCTTTCTCTTTGGAGTGTTACAAGCTCTTGGTGCATAAAGAAGATCTGTAAAGTTGCAAAGACTAAAGTCTCAAATCCAAAGAGATATTCTTTATAAAAGTTAAGACTTGTCCACGCCCTCCTAAAACAGCTCGTTTAAACACGCCCCCACATGTCCACGTAACTGTGTGGGAAGATTTGCATACGCAACGCATAAAAACACAGTATAAGTCATTATAATAAGTAATTATGTCCCAACTGGATGCAACAAATGCCTCGTTTGTAATGGGTTTTATTGGTTTTGTCTCGCCGTGCCGGGAGACGGCATCACAGTGTGTTAAGGGGCGTAACATTTCCGTCACACGATTGAGGTATTCAGCCAATCACAACGCCCTGGATAGCTGGCCAATCAGAGCACACCTCACTTTTCAGAACGATGAGCTTTGTAAAAATCGCCGCGTTTCAGAAAGGCGGGGCATAGAGGAGCAACAATAATGTACATTATGTGGAAAATAATGTGTTTTTTAAACCTTAATCCGCATAAACACATTGCATTACACCAAATATACAACATAATGTTCTTTTTAGCAACGTCATATGACCCCTTTAAAATAATATAAAGCAAGCTAAATCCCCTGAGACTGCTGCAAACATAATATATACTTGTTTTATTAATTTAAATCATAGCCATTTTGCGGTATAGTAATTGCAGCAAGCCATATCATGGTTTCTGTTCTATTTGTATTATTTGTGTAGCCCTATTCTAGACCAATCTCTTCTAAGGTCAGCTCACCCTCCCTTTTTTAAATCTCTTTTTCTTTCTCATCTCTTTGCCTTTGTTCCTCTCTTGATGTCTGTGACCTTGCTCAGATCTTCACAGAGCTGGAGGCGAAAGGGCTTTGAAAAAGGGCCCACTGAACATACATATGCTGTTTTGTTTGTTGAATCTATCTTGAATCTGTTACTGAAGAAATTGTTAAAGTGCATGCACTTTCTTGTAAGCTGCTTTTCTCAGAAGTATTTGCCAAGAAAATGACTGTAGAAGCTCAGGCCAGTTCAGCTCCTCTTTCTAATTCCTTCAAAGTCTGTAAAATATTGCTTAATCTACTCTACACTACTGCGGCAACTGGCTGCTATTTTACAGACCATTGGACCATTGTTTTGCATAGTGGTTACTGTTTTGTGGTTCTTTTGGAGGAAAAAATGTTTGCTGGATGTATTCAAGAGAATTATTGTGTGCCTTTTTGTAATTGCCTATTAACTTCGAAAACAGTTTCAAAGAATAAATAATGAACAGCAAGGGAGATGCCAAGTAACACAAGAACCAGGCATCCAAAAGACCAAAATTTGTACTGAATGCATGCCCTGTACCTGTCCTGAATTTTAGGCATTTTATCTGCCCTTGGGTTTAAATGTTACACAGCAACATTTGGTACCAGAAAAACATGCAACAACCGTCAACACTAACCTGCGCTGCAAATTTGGCAGAAAAATGTGCTCTGTTTTTAAGCAGTCCCATCGGTGCGTCATGCACACACGTACGTGCGCACACGCACCGGCTGGCCTTGGGCAGGTGACCTATTTTCAGAAGCCGGTGGAGGGAGTGCCCTAGTGGAGAGAGATGGTTCTTCTATGGTCGGGCCATTCATGGCTGGCTCAGGATTGTGGATTAATTACTCTGTGTGGGAACCAGAGCCGGCCCTGTAAGAGAGACACTTCAGCCTCCGCTGGCATCAATAATGCATTTTTCTGTCTCTCCATTTAATTTGCACACGAGCCACCAGCTCGCATCACCAACTCTTTTAAGTCCGCCGAAAGCAGGGACATCCGATATGAAGAGAGAGAGCCATGATATACACTATACCCCAACGTACACACACACACACATATACTCTCCCTCTTGACCCCCCCGCCCTCCCCTTCCTTTGCCAGCT